>NC_092215.1:58404353-58425986 GCF_043381705.1 Parasteatoda tepidariorum | reverse complement strand
GGGGGGGGGGGGGTTCACAGGGAAACGCTGTCACTTATTCAAGATACAAATTGTTCTGCAGGACTTAGTTTATTCTGCGACGTACATCACAGTTTTATGCACTTTCTGCTTCAGGGTTGTACACTATATTTTTATTTTTAAAAAAAGTAAATAAGGTCAAACTGAAATTTATTCTAATACTCAACTCTTAGTAAAAGCAAACTGATGCATCAATTTATGAGTGTTCACTCTTGTTTTAAATATTTAGTAAGAAGCTTTCGGAAAGGCAAGGTTGATGTTCTTTAACTAAAATAGGGAATAAAATAAAGCTTTTCTAAACATCTTTCTTCTGGTTTACATAGAAATCTAAAATTCGGTTCAAACTTCTTCTATGTATAATGACGAAAAAAATTTTATTTTCACCAAACTGAAACAGTGTATTTCAATCAAGCTTACAAATCAAATCAGTTATAATAACCTTTATAACAAAGTAGATGCGTCAGCTAGAAATAGGATCCTTAATATATTAATTATTAAAATTACTTTTACAAGGAAGAATTTGAAGTGTTACTAGCCAATCGGGCTGATTTATTTTTTAAAAATAGTTTTTCTAGAATGGAAATAATGTATAAGATTTGTTTTGTTTATTTTTCAAGTTATCAAGCTATTAAGCAACTATCAAGTTATAAATGATCAGAAGCTAAAATTTTTGTCTTAAATGAATTAACAAGTTTTATATTTCTCGCAGAAAAAGACAGTTGGTTGAGTTGTTGTTTTTTTCTTTTGAATCACACATTTTAATACTTGTGTTATAAAACTATAAAACTACAAGATTAAATAAAAAAGAATTCACTAAAACTTAACTTTTGACTAGTAAGTTCTAAAGTTTAAGTTATTAAGCATATTGTTGAATGACGGCCAACAATAATATGGTATTTTACTATTTTTTTTTACTATTTTTACTATTTTTACAATTAATTAACTGAGTTAAAATTATAACGAGAAAATTTTTGAAATTTATTATATGTTTTACAATTTTTCACCCTTACTACTGTTGCTTATATATATATATATTATAACAGTACATAGCACTTAATAACAGCTGTGTAATAATTTTTAATATTTAAAAATTATGAAAAAAAATTTACTTTAAAATAACATATAAGCTATGATAAAACCAAATCATTTGACCAAAATTTTTTTTTCCCTCTAGCAAATACAAGTAATTCTAGTATAGGCATAATTTTTAAAAAACAAGCTAAAACTTTTTTTAAAAAAGTCAAAAATTTAGACGGCTAAAAAGCTAAAATTTTTAAGAAAGTACTTTTGAAAATCAAAAACAGGTATTTTGATTAAAAATTTTTTAGATTTAAGAAATATATATTTCCTTCATTTCCTTATAAAAATTTTCCTTTAAAATTATAAACAATTATTTATTAATAACCTTAAAATATTTCAATACTACAAACTATTGTGGAAAAAATTTATTAAAATGGAGTTTTACATGTAGATTATAAAGTAGATTTTCTAATTTTGCTATGAATTTATAAAAGGGATTCCACAAATTATAGAATATAAAATGGATGCTACTGAGTTAAAATTTAGTTTTAACATGTTCATACCTTCTTTTCTGTTGATGGCCATTCCAGTTCATCCAACAGTTTTCATTCACACTCTCCAGTCAGAATCTCCTGACTTTTCATGAAAGAAAAATAATTAGAATATGAGGGTGGAAAAACAGTTAAAAATCAACAAAATAAAAACATTAAATTGAAAAAAAACTGCTTCAAACTCATTTCTATACAATCTATCTGGCAATAAGTTTAATGTTTACCAGCTATCTTGTACATGCGCAATGCTTATCATAAATTATTATTAACTACTGAAGATCTTGCTTCTAAAATAATTACCATAGACAAATACTATAAAATATAGTTCAGAATTGAAATGGGAAATTTAGATTATTTAATTTAGAATTAGGTGAAATTAGATAATCTATTTAAATCTAAATTAAGAAAGTCAAAAATAAACTTACAAATTTTTTGGGAAAGTACTTTTGCTAATCAAAACTAAGTATTTTGATTGAAAAATTTTAATGATTTAAAAAAATATTTTCTTTAAAATTATAAACAATTATTTGCTAATAATAAAATATTTCAATAATACTAAGAATACCACAAATTATAGGATATAAAATGGATGCCACTAAGTTAAAATGCAGTTTTAACATGTTTTTACCTTCTTTTCTGTTGATGGCTATTTTCAGTCTCTTCAGTCAGAATCTCCAGACTTTTCATGAAAGAAAAAAATAATTAGAATATGACCATAGAAAAAAACAGTTAAAAATCAACAAAGTAAAAACAATGAATTGAAAGAAAAAAAGAGAAATACTGCTTCTAACTATTTCCTATACAATATATCTGACAATAAGTTTAATGTTTACCATCTATCTTGTATATGCTCAATGCTTATCGTAAATTAGTATTAACTACTGATGATCTTGCTTCTAAAATAATTACCTACCCTAGGCAAATACTACAAAATATAGTTCAGAATTGAAAGGGTAAATTTAGAGGACAAGTTATATCTAAAGTAAAGAATAGAATTTAAAGTCTTAACTTATGCATCTTTTTCTAAAATGGGGTAAAATGTGTGTTTAGATAAATGCTGCCTTATATTTATAATAAATTACATTATCAAATCAATCAAATATTATAAATGACAATCATTAAGAAAATAATAAGTTACAATTTTTTTGTAACATGACGTAGTATTAAAGTGAAAAATTTTCTTTTTTAAATTTTGTTTTCTTATTCAAATTTAGAAAAAGAATAAGATATGGATGAAAAAAAAATCAGGCATAACAAACATAAAAGTTGATTCGAATTGTAGATACTAAAATAGTCCAATATATTACTTTTGTCCGGGTTACCCTTAATTTTGGAAATAAAATTCCTTTACTTTTCCATTATAATTTCAAAAAATATTTAGATAAATTTATTGCATTGCATAGTAATCATCAGAAATATATATACATTCAATGGTCAATTACTTTTTTTTTACGGGAAATATGTCAAGTATAACGGTTTTTTAAAAATAAAATTTCAATAGGTGAAGGTTCAACAGGAAGAGATTTAAAATAAACATCCCTATAAATCTTAAGATAGAAAACGAAATAATATATTAAGAAAAAGATAAATAAAATTAGATATATAGTAAAATTTGCACGAAAACTGGAAAAAGAATTGGTAAAGTAGTCAGTCATCAGATTTTACCTGTTATTAAGAAAATTTTATTAATTCTATGAGGAATTAAGTTTTAAGTATGAAGAATAATTCTATGAAAGTCAAAACAATGAATTTTAATTTTTCAGGAACATGCCTTTGCATTATTAAATAGTGTACTGAAATTTCAATGGGTAAATGCCTGTTTCAAACATAAAAATTTTTCATTGAACATGGTCTAGAAAATATGAACTCAAAATAATTTTAAAAAAAAATACACATGAAAAACTTTTAATGTGTAAAAAATATTTAGGATGTACATATGAAAAATATTTACGCAGTTTTGATTTCTCAAACATGTTCAGTCACTCCAACAAAGATATGATTTTACATTAAGTACATCCAAACTGTGGTCCCAGTATTAGTGTGTTTTATTAGTGGTCAGTGCCATATCGATGACCACAATCTTACATTAACCCCTTAGCCATCCCCAGGTACTCTTTTTAAATGAATGGAAAGGGTGGTAGCAAACATACGTGTGAGGAGGAAAAGTACATCACCAATAGTGCATTTTTAAAGGGAAATGTTATCGACAATTAGAGGGAGAGCCCCTATAACATATGATATCTTCTTATACAGGGTTTGTCCGGAAAGTAATAGGACTGAGTTGATTTAAAAAAATTTATTGAGCTAATCGTTACAATTCTTTAAAAACTTTCAAAATAGGCTCCTTCTGCGTCGATGCAGCGCTGCCAGCGGGATTTCCAAGCATTGAAGGCGTCACAGAAGGCATTCTCCGGAATAGCCTTGAGAGCCGCGGTGCATGCTGCTTGGATCCCCTCTGTCGTCTCAAAATGCTTGCCTTTTCAGGCGAGGAAACAAAAAAAAAGTCCAGGGGCCACATCTGGGCTGTAGGGCAGCTGCGGAAGCGTTGGGATGCCGGCCTTGGTCAGGTAGCTGTTCACAAGAAAGGCAGTGTGAGCCGGGGCGTTGTCGTGGTGCAACTTCCAGTCGGCTGCGATGTCTTGTCGGACCCGATTGACCCTTCGTCTGAGTCTCTTGAGCACTTCCACGTAAAACTTGTCGTTGACACTTTGTCCAGGCGGAACAAATTCATGGTGGACGATGCTTTTGATGTCAAAAAAGACAATGAGCATCGTTTTCACTTTGGATTTGCTCATTCTTCCCTTTTTTGCGCAAGGAGACGCCGGCGTGTGCCACTCGGAAGATTGCCTCTTTGTCTCGGGATCATACTCAAAGATCCATGACTCGTCACCTGTGATTACGTTATTCAAAAATTGGGGGTCACTTTCACACATGTTCAAATTTTCTTGGCACACTTCCACTCGCCACAATTTCTGGTCGTCAGTGAGCACTTTTGGGACCATCTTCGCACACACTTTGCGCATGTTCAAATGCTCCGTGACAATGTCATGAACCACAGATTTAAGTAAATTTAACATCTGGGCAATTAAACGAATACTTAGTCGATGGTCTAAGTTCAAAACTTCGCGCACACGAGTCACATTGTCGGTGTTTGTCGAAGGTCTTCCAGCACGGTGTTCATCGGCGACCTCTTCCCGGCCCTCCAAAAAGGCTAGAGATTTTACAGAGATCTAAAATCAACAGTAAAAGAAAGAACCTCTGTATTATAAGATTTCTTCCTATTTATGCATTATTTAAAGAAAAAAGAATCGACAAGGCTATTAATGACATCAAGGTCATATAATTTTTTCCTAATTATGCAAATTTAGAAGGGAAATTGAATAAAAAATAACAGAGAAAGCCTCTATATCATACAGTTTCTTTGATTATGCATGTTTTTGGTGGAGAAAAACTTTTTTTAAGGAATAAGATTTTTAAAACTAAACTATATAAGAAACTTACTTTATTGCAATCAAGGCAGGTTGCTGCTGCTATTATAATTCATGCAGTATTAATTAATTAAAACTTTTTTTTCTCTCTAGATCAGGAATACCTATGCCTTCCATGCTTAGTAAAAAACAAGAAGATTCCTGGAGTGAAGGATGTTTTTAATGAATCTGCATAATTAATTTCAATAATTCATAATTTTGACTCTTATGACAATTTGGTGAGAACTTAACAAATAGATTCTCAATAACTAAAAAATTAATATTAAATTGAGAATTTACTTGCTGATATGTACAGTGCATAAAAGAACAAGCATTATAAAATAATTTTTGATACAGTGACCAAATTGTCACAAACTAGTTCAAGGGTCTTATCTTAAATATGATAATAATGTGGAAACAAATACAAAAATGGCCCTATTTTGAATAAACATACTCTTTTTCAATCGTTTTTTATGGGAAAAAATATCTGGAAAATATGGTTCATATTCTTTAATCAGGAGAGTGTACAAAAGTTGTGAACCTTATTTTTAATTTTTCTATGTTTCACCCTGTTTAAAAGAACTGATACATTTTTGTATGCATAAAACTTGATTAACCGAAGATAATTTCATGCAAAGAAAATTTTTAAATAGATATTTTTATTGTTTAATTTAATAAGGATCAAAAAATGTTTGAATTGTAAGGTACGCAAATTTTTCCATTGTTTTGAACTGCAAATCCTAAATTTGAATAGAATCTGACCAAAAAATCATAATAAATAAAAACTTTAAAATGCATCTTTTTTTTGTAATTTATTTATCCAGAAACTATTGAGCTGGTTTTGCAATATTTTGCATTTGGCTATCTGAAATTACCTATTTTAAAAGAAGTTACAAATTCTTGCATTATTTAAACTCAAAAAATTTTCAAACCCTTAAATATTATATTTTTAATGAATAATCTCTGGACAAACACGTTTAAAAATAGTATGCAAGAAATTTTTGAATCACTTAAATAGCTCCAGAGATATAGCAAAATACACAAAAATAAAAATTACCCTTAAAAAATTCGAATTTTGGACTACATTCCTGACTAAACTATTGGGACCCTATTTTACTGATTGTAGCTACCATCTCTCCCATATTTTGTAGATTGAAAATCTGGATCCGTAGAAAAAAGATATCTTTATTAAAGAGGAAGTATGTTTCCTCATCTGATTTCGTAACTTAAAATATCTGTTTTAATTAATTAACACATAATCCCTCAAATCATATAATGAACAAATGTTTTGTTTCTTCTTTTGTGCACTGTATATATGTGAGTTTGTATATGAATAGATAGCAAGAAGTCCTAAATTAAACTACCAGTTTTCAAAAATTTATTACAAGGAAACAATAAAGGTTTAAAAAAATAATTCTTGTAGCATAATCATATGACAGGCTGTAAATGTTTCCTCCCAGTGTTTGTGGTTTTAGTTCAAAATTTATTTTACAGATAGCACTGTGGATTGTAAAATGAAAATCAGAAAAATTGCATCAAAATTTTTCAATATCTTTCATTAATGTAAATCCCTTTGCAATATATTTGAAATGTTCCTGATCAACCGCAATCATATATCTAAAAATATTTACAGAGCTATCTGAGGAAAACTTTTTACATTAAAACATAGCTCTCTGAGAAGAAAGTTTATGTAATCTCACTATGATTGTTTTTGTTTTTTTTAACCTTAACTGTTTTTTATTATAAATCTTTGAAAATTGTCAGTCTAATTTTGAACACATTATTCATACACAAGCATATTACTTACATGCTGAATCTGATTATAACATTCCAGTGCCTGGACAATGTTTCTTTTGTTTCTTAATTAAGTGTAAAGTATTTTATGTAGTTTTTATACCATTTTTCCCAGTGAGGTGAAATTGTTTAAGTGTGTTGAACATCGTGTGTGCCTAAAAAAGAAAATTATATATTATTATTTTTGTGATCTGTGTTTTCCATGTCTATGAAACAATCTTAAAATCTATTTTCTTTAAACTGTTACATTGATGAATTTTATGAATAAAATCTATATTTGTATACTTAATCCAATGAAACAACAAATATTTGTGTCAACTTAAATCTTTGTTTGCATTTTAATAATTGAGGTTTTCTTGTAACTTTTTATATTTGCTTAGTAATATATTGCTTTGTGAAATTGAAATACCCTTGTTATTTAATTGTAAACTAATGTTTTTAACTAGTTTTGTCTGTCCTTTTCTTTGTTTTGAATAAATTGCTCTGTGAAGGATTATTTAGATTTTGATTTTAATTCTGTAGTTTTAATGTATAGTTAGCAAAATTAAAATTAAAAAAAGAAGTACCCTGCATAACTTTCAAACTATCAGATTTTTCCGCACTAAGATGTAATCTTAGTGTTTCAAGAAGAATGCATTAGCTGTGTTAATTAAGTAGTTTAAACAATAATTCAAGTGACAAAATCAGACAAAAAAAAAAACTAATTTCGTTGATCTTTGCAACAAAAGTGAAGTTATTTAGTGTGATATCTTTTTTATTGTGAAAGCTATACCCATCAATCTGGAGATTTAGAGGGAAGGGGGCTTCAAACTGCTATTGAAAATCAAATTTCAATCAATCATAATGTCAGCTCAGTGCCTTAATTACTGAGCCATCACAGTTATTTCAACAATAAATATATGTCTTACATTTCATGAACATTATTAACCTTAACCAACTTATGCCTATTATTCTGCAGAATATCCAGGATAATTCTTTTTGCTTTCTTGGGTTTGATTAATAACTTATCACTAGAATTACACTAATGAGCTGCTGGTGTTGATCTGTTATCTTCTTTTGTGTTGATTTAAAGACTGCATGCACTCCCCTTCTACTCAACCATGTTTATAGACTTTAGGCTCTGAAACAAAAAATATCATAGCATAGAATGAAATCACTAACAAGGAAATGAAACCAATCGCAAAAAATCCTGGCATATAATAAAAAACTTTTTAATATATATTCCCAAGAGCTGAATTTGAGTGTGTAATTTATTTTTAGGCTATTTAAATAGTTTCTATTTCATTTGCCCCTAAAAAATAAAAAAACTGTTTTATGCAGTATATAACAATAATACTTAATCATTGTGATGTCCCAATTGGCCAATGGGAAAACAGTATCTCGTGTTCAAGAGTTAGCCGTTTCAGAACCAATGATTGGTATGTTTTTTTGTTTTCTTTTAATTTGTAAGCCCATTTTGCTTATAATTTAAAAATTATCTGAAATTTTTTGTTAGGATTTTTTCTTTTTTTTTAAATTAAAAAATGCTTTTAAGATAATCTGTTTTTATTTTGTCATCATATGTATCCTAGAGACAGAACAATATAACCATGCTTTGAAGATTTATAGATTTGAAGCCATACAAAATTTTTATTATTGGCTTTAATAACAACATAGAAATAGAAGCTGAAAAATTAATACTATCACCAAACAAATGTTTAAATGGTTTTGGATTCTTTCTTACATCTTACATAAAACATGCTACCGAACTATTATACACCCAGTTTTGACCTGTTTATCTGAAACTTAAAAAGAGTCTAATATTGTCATGTGTGAAAGAAATATTTTGCAAACGATAGAACATATTCCAGAAATTTATAAGGACATTGATATAAAAAAGTTTGTTAAGTTTTTAAAAAAATGAGACTTGCAAGACACGTTTGCTGTTTAAATACCACTAGCTCAACACATATTTTCAAACATAAACCAATTGATAATAGAGCCAGATGCTGTCCAAAACTTCGATAGTTGGACTGCTTTAACATTGATTTTAAAACAATCTGGGTATTAAACTGACAAGGTCTGGTGATAAGGAGAAATGCATTAAAGAAGGCAGAGGTGCAGCCCAGGTTGCTGTGCCAATGATAATGATGATCGCATGTATCTATTTTTTAAACGAACTATATTTTTATTAATGTTAATGAAAAATATACATACTGAATAATTCATGACTTTTATAGCTTATTTAATAGAACATTTGTAATTAAGGTCTGTTTGAAATGAAAATAAAATTTTGAACTGCATTGTGAAAATTATCTGGATGATGCCCATTATATTTGTATTTCTGAAAGGCATATCTGTTCAGTATGTGACTAAATATTTCTGATGGGGGCTAATTAAACATAAACGAAACAACTTTAACTACATATTATGTTTTTGTATGTATTGTCATATAATGACGTTTTTGGTTTCTCTATTAATTCTATGCATTAGTAATTTCTTTTGCAAAAAAAGTGCGTATCAAACTGTTGTATTTCCAAGAAAACCAAAATTCTCTATTCACAAAACTATAACAAAAATTCTCATTTATTAGACCAGTGTTTCTCAGTTTGTTTTGACAATGAAACCCTAAATAATTAAGCTTCTTTTGGCAGAACTGTGGCATTATAAAACTAAGTTCATTAGCAGAATAAACTAACTGAAAAAAATAGTAAAAATTCTTATTGTTTTAAAAATATTTAATTTGAAAAGTGAAATATTTAACATTATGAATTTGTTCTTGATGTTCATAAGCTAAAAATTATTAAAGTAAGCTGATTTATGGTTTTCAAAAAGGAACTGTTATAAGCGTTGAGAATATTTATCAAAGAAATTTCATTATTCTTGAATTTAGTTATTTTATTTTCAATTAAAAAGCTCACAGCGAAACAATTATGGAATTTTTTATAAATACATTATCTTTTCATAATTTATTCACTATATTATTGAATTTCTTTTTGCAACTTTTTTTTCATTGGTATTTTAGTTTCATATAAAAAAACCTAAATATTAAATTATCGATCATTGATGGGATACAAGTATAAATGGTTAAAAAAAAAAAAAATTCCTAACTCTTGGAACCTCTGTAATTCCTACTCGGAATCTTAGGTTTTTAGAAACATAAAAGAGAAAGAAACATGAATTGCCTGTTTTGCACATAATTTTAGCCACGGATCTGCCCGAAATGGATTTGCAAATTTTTTTTCCTTAAATAAATATTTATTTTCTAAAATTATAATAGTCAACTTCTTTAAATTATTCAGTATAATATTACCTTGTGCGCATCCATTTTCGGGCCCATCCTTGGTAACTAAGAAATCAAACGCACTTCAGTAATGCAGTAAGAACGCACTTTAAAACAAAAATTTCTAGTTACGCCTCTATCTCAATTTGCGCTTTTGTTTTCATATTTTGCAATGTGGCAATCCTGTTACGAAAATATTTTAAATCATTCTTGAAAAATTTCTCGTTCATGTAAGTTCATTTGATTTCGCTACTCGCTTTATAGATTCTGTTTTTTCTTTATATTTTATTTTCTGTTTTTACGTGTTATCTTTACTTATTGCTTTCTATTTTATTTGTTGTAACTTTTGTAAAATTCTTTGAGTGCTCCTCACACTATTGTATTGATATATTTTGCTTTGGCTATATTGATACAATATTAGAAAGCACTCTTTTTTGCGGATATAATCGTGTGAGCTGATGAAAAGATTATATCTTTTATTTTCCGGATTTTTTAAGGGAATTCTATCCTTTTTTTNTATATATATGTAATCCAAAAATTATAATTACTTTGTATTAATAAAACCATTAAAACTCGTTCGTTTTCATGAAATGTCTTTGGTAAAGAATAGGTGTAGAAATTCTATTTTAGGACTTCAAGGCTGAAAACATACCATTGAATTATAATTAGATTTATATTTCAAAGGAGGAGTTATTTTTAGAATATTGGCCCTCTTTCACTTCCATATTAGGAGGCATTAAATGATTTTCCATAATGCGTAGAGTTACAAGGTATGTACGACGTGAGCCTGTTTACATCATTCTCTGTTAGTACTTAAATGCGGGAGCGATGGTTTTCGCCTGTCTCTTGCTGAATAACGTGATCCATAAAAGATCTGCCGGAACCATCCGGAGTTTTGTCCAGCCGGGGCTTATGTTAGTGAAAAACGGGGCAGACGGCCAATATTCTTGCTCATAATAGCAAGGCAGACGGTCCATATTTTCAACTTCCATATTTACATTTTCATATTTCATCACATATGTAAAATTCATTTTATTATTAAATATTTCATTCATTGAAAAAACTTTTTCGTTCCTCTACAACACCACAAAATTATGGGGGCTCGAACCGGGATTTAGCCGAACTGTGGTGATCTATTGTATGATCATTTGTGTTTCCAAGCTGTGTGGCCGATGCACCTGAGCTGTGAATTCGTGATTAAAAGAAACTGTGATGACTTCATGAGACTTCTACAAAACCTGTGAGTAGAACATTTTATTTTTAAAATGGCCTATCTTAGTCGAGCCAGAAAAATTTATTTGATTAATTTACTTTGTGAACTTGAATTAAGTGCACCAGAAAATGCTAAAGTACCACAATTAGTTGAGACGATTACGGAATCGGAAAATTATGATGAGGAACTAGTGAAAAATTTATTATCAACAATAACTTTTGAAAGGGAGAATTCAGAAAAGCTAAAAGAAGAAGAACGTGAATATAATTTAAAGAAACTAGAATTAGAAAGTAAAATAGCAACTAATTTTCCTAAAGCGGAAACAGCGAATACAGAAGTGCTAAGATTTCTTAATAAGTACGAATGCTGTTCAGATATTGCAATTTATTTGTCATTGTTCGAAAAACAAATAAGTAGAGCTAAAATACCAAAAGAAGATTGGGTTAATATTTTAGTAGGATTACTTCTTGATATAGCTAATTTAGTAGCACGTTAACCCGATCAATTTTCTAATGATTTTGATTATGTAAAGAAACTTTTATTAAACTGATTTAAGTTGACATCAGAACAACTAAAAAATAAATTTTGTAACGCAAAAAAAGAAGCTACAACATCGTGGAGAGATTTCGAATTTAAAATTACCGCTTATTTCGAAGAATATTTAAAAACTATGGAAGTTAAACCCTTTGATGAACTTCAAAGTTCAATGATAGTTGACCAAAATTCCGAACGAAATTAGAGACAATATGTTAGATGAATTACTGATGATAAAAGATGTTCAAGAACTGACATCTAAATTAGATAACTATGAAACCGCGAGATCCCATATTAAAAAAGAAACGAGTAAATATGTGCGAGATTTCACATACGAACCAGATATAGTTAGGGATAATAAGAATACATCACGTCAAGGGCGCCGGCAGCTGGGTGCACTTGCACCCCCTAACTTTTTTTTTAAACAATTGAAGAGGTACAGAAAAACAATTTTGTTATAAAATTTTTTTATTAAAAATATTTTTATTCAAAAACAAATAATTAAGTAGTTATTGATACGTAACAATTAAAAAATTGTTTAATCAAACAAGAATTGTAATCGTCTTGTTTGCTGTCCAAATCTGTTTATAACTTTTTCAATAAATTCTGAGTCATCTTTGATTCTTTTCTTATGCACACTGAGTATGCACAATGAGATTTTTTTCTTGAGCAGGTATCTAAGCTATATTTTTAAATTTCATTTAATAAAATATACACTGGTTATCATAAATTAAGGAAAAATCACAAAAATAGCGATAACTCNAAATGCGTATAACACAAACTGACTTCTCACAGCTGTAAAACTTCATCAACACAGTAAATACCAATGTTAAGCGTGATGCACAAACACGTTAGTATACGAAACTACTGATTGTAGTTATTTGTGTTTCAAAGTCAGTAGCTATGGCAGCGCCATCAATACAGTTTCTCGTGGCAAAATTTGCAAGTACAAGAAATTCGTACTTTTTTAAATACCTTGTTAACAATGAAGAAATTAACATATGAAAGTATATGTAATAACAAAACAAAATCTAATAACAGAATATTTTAATTTTTTTTTCTTGTTAGAGGGTTGCACCCCCTTTTATATTATTCTGCCGGCGCCCTTGCATCACGTCAATATTTCCCCAATAGAGATTCTAGAAATAATCCTAAATCACCAGTCATTCATGCTCAAAACGTTCAAAGAAATGATCAATTTTATGTTGGTAATTCTAATCATAATGCTAATCACTCTAATTATTTAAAGTGTTATAACAGTTTAAACAACGGTCACAAAAGTACTGAGTGTAAATACAAAAGAGAGAACAGCGAATGTAAGTACGAAATACGAAAGAGAGAAGAGTAAATACGAAAGAGAGAACTCCGCTAAGAACTATAACGTTAATTTAAATATCGAAACTAAAGTTTCTTATGTCACTAGAATTGAAAATAACAAACCCATTAAAAGAGTTCAAATACTAGGCAAAGAGTGTCAATGTTTAATAGATACAGGGAGTGACCTATGTCTTATTTCTAAACAATTGTACGAAAAAATTAACAGTCCCAGTTTAAGATTTGATAAGGTAAAGATAACGGGAATTAACGGAAATCACCCAATAGAACAAATAGGTTTCTTTCATTCCGAAATTACCTTAGATAAAAAATTAATATCTGTTGATTTTTATGTATTGGAAAATTTGACACATGAAATGATTTTAGGTTTTATTGTATTAAAAAATTTGAACTTTACTTTCTTTGATAATGAAATTCAGATCTCAAAATCCAACCAGTCGAAAATATTAGGCACATAAATCATGCGCGAATCCAAACTGAAGCTAATGAGATAGCTTTTCATCGCCCGAGTAACATAAACAATCACAATCCTTTTTCGTTTGATATTCAAGGTTGCGTAATTCCCCAAAACATTAGAGTAAAAAGAAGTTCCATTTTGAAAGCTCATTTCATGGCTCTTTTTTCCAAAACAAATCTGAAGCAAAACATTCTTCTACTCCGTTAGGGCATTTAGCTGATGCGATAAGTATTAATGAGATTGAATTGAGTCATGTGAAGCAGTGTTTAGGACCTCAACTGATAGAATTAATAAATAATTATTCCCCTTCTCAATTAAAAACCGCAGATGTTGAATTAAATGTAATACTAACAGATGAATCACCCATAAGTTTGAAATCGCGTAGGTTAGCAAAAATAGAACAGGACTTTATCGAATCTACAAATACAACAATGAATGCTTAAGAACTGTGTAATTAAAGAGTCGTGTTCAGAATTTAATTCTCCGATTGAATTTGTCGAAAAAATTCAGGTGATTTTCGATTATGCATTGATTTTCGCAAACTTAATAAGAAATTAGTTAAAGACAAACATCCGATACCCTTTATAGAAACAGTGACGGACTCTATGTCAAACGCTTCGTGTTATAGTAAGCTTGATATCCGAGATGCGTTCTTTAGTGTTCCCGTAAAACCAGAATGTACGAAATATTTAGCATTCTCGACAGATAATTCGCAATATGAATTTCTTAAAGCCCTTTTCGGATTGAGTACATCTCCAAATGTTTTTCAAAGACATATAAACGGAGCGTTTAAAGATTTAATCGAAGATGGTACAGTCCGCAAAAAAAAAAAAAAAAAAAACCANATAACTTTCGTTCTAATGATCGGATTTTCACGAACTAAGTGCCAATCTTAATGGTTCCTGGGGGTGACCTCACATATGCTAATTAATTAGTGTTAACTATTAATTAAGTTACGAAATCGGACACAGAAACGTACTTTTTCTCAATAAACATATATATTTTTTTACATATTTGGAATCCTGACACTTGAAATATAGGGGGTATCCGCAATCTGGGAAATATGGTCCCCATAGTTTGGTCAGGAGAGCGATCCAAAGTTCGTACCCCTTAATGTTAATTTCACTTTTTACGTTTTTAGTCATATTTTAAAAACTAATAAAGCAATTCGAAGAAAATTTCACCCAGTCATAAAACTCATTTACCCAAAGATAATTTCACGAAAAAAATAATTTTTAATAATTGTTAATTATTTTTTATTATTTAATTAAATTAAGGATGAAAAATTTTTGAATTATAAGGTATGAATTTTTTTATACCATATTAATCTACATATTTTTCAATTGAAAAATCTAAAGTTTCAACTGTTTTTATTTATTAGAAGCTGAGAAAAATTAAAATTAATTATTTTTAAAAAAATAATTTGGCGACAATGAAGAAATGATTAAATGGAGCGATTAATATTAAAATGTGATAAACTTGCGAGGAACTTGACTTCGCGCGCTTAGCATAAAATTTCATTCATATTTTTTTCGCTAATAATCGTTTGCTTATCTTTTCATTTTTATTTTTTTAAGCTATAAAATACGATGTTTCTTCTTTAGTCGTCTAAAATTCTATTTGCAATTTAGTAAAGAAATTTGAATAAAACATTTTATTGAATAAAATACATTTTATTCAGAGAATGTGGAGTTTTATAAAAGCATGCTTCTGATAGAATATGATTATACAACAGATTGTGCTTCTTTAATGTGATTTTTTTTTATTTTTTTTTTCTCAATAACTGATAAAATTTCAATAATATACATACGAATGAATAAATTTGGAATAAAATATTCATCAATTTCTTGAATATATATTTTATAAATATTAATAAAAATACGCAGTCAACATTTTTAAGCATCTCTCACAACATCGCAAATTTCTCAAAATCTTATAGGGTAAACTAACCAGTGAAGGAATACTTAAGCTTAGCTTGTCTTTAAAAAAAAATCATAAAAATTTCAAAATTTGTAATTTTAGCTAAATGACGTATTTGTTATTAAATGCATGTCGACATATTTGTTATTAAATGCAAATTATGTAAAAAAAATTTAGATAACTTACATAATATTGTTTTAAGCTTTTGGTGGTTTAAATAATAAGTAGTAAGATAACCAAGTGAAGGAACAGTTCTTAAATTGAATAAACACTAAATTTTCCAGTGAATGAACACTTAATTTTGAGAATGTTTGATGCTCGTTAGGAATCCTTAGGCCACACAGATATCTGTCGCCCTGTAGATGCCTGAATTGACGGATGTTAACACAGGCGGGCATTAGGAAAAAAAAATCTTTTAAGTTTTCGTGCCCCCATTTCAGTATCTTAAGGGCCTTACGAGCTCTGTTTAAAAAGAGAGTATCATATCAGATATATATATATATATAAGAAAACAAAAATAATCATAGTAGCAGTATTTGGTGGTAAATGTAGCTTATCGTAATTGAAGAATATGCTGTGCGACATTTTATGGTGAATTTGCGAACGTAAGTTTCAGAATGTATCGAAACATGTGGATGCTATTTGCTAATCATCTTTATCCAAAGAAAACCATGTAACGTAAATATCTAGCAAAATGAAGCAATTTTTTAAACAATGAATCATACAATATGCAACATATTATTTCTATATCTTATTCTTAAACATAACATATTTCAATGTTTTTAAAATGCCACTAAACATTCAGCAATTCATTGAGTTATAGAAAAAAGAAATCGTAAATTACAGAAAACCTTGTGAATGTGCATTAGAATTACTATACAATCTACATTTTATTTTTCATGCACTTTTTTTTCCTTCAAACTTTCATGCCTAGAAGACTCGATTAAAGCTGTAAAAATCATTATCCCTAAAATTTTGTATATAGCTATTATAAGTTATGTTAATTTGATTTTAGTATGAAATCCTCGAATAAACATAGCAAAAATAGCATAATCTAAATAATATCAGATAAAAAGTTCATGTATTTAAATTCTGAAAACTTATAAATCGATTCAAATTTTCTTTTCAAAAGAGATTAAAATAATTTTTTATTTTATTTATTTATTTATTTTTTTTGCTTTTTGGACATAAATGAACTTAAAAATTGTCTATTGCCTAGAAACTTCGAGGTGTTTTCTATTAACTATTAATTAAACCTCTCAGAGCAATCACAAAACATTATTTCAATTTTTTTACAGTCAGAAATTGGTTGCCTAGCAACCTAGTAAAATTAAGCGTTTCTCTTTTGAATCAGTCAAGGGTTATCTTAAAATATTTATTTGCGCAGGCGACTTTTTTTGGCGGTTTTCTGGACTATCGCCAAATATATAAACCTTTATTGCAACCCAATTTACGACCCAATTGTTTTAAAATTTTGTCTACCCCCCCTAATTCAAGTGTCTAGATTCCAAATATGTAAAAAAAAATATATGTTTATTCAGAGAAAGTACGTTTTTGTGTCTGATTTCGTAACTTAATTAATAGTTAGCACTAATTAATTAGCATATTTGAGGTCACCCCCAGGAACCATTAAGATTGACACTTAGTTCGTGAAAATCCGATCATTAGAACGAAAGTTATTCAGGGTGATTCGTTTTTTTTTTTTTGCGGACTGTACATTGAAATTATACTTCGATGATGTAATCGTAACGGCGGAAACTCAAGAGGAAAACCTCGAAAAACTTAAACGTGTCTTTAAAGTAGCGTCAGAATAAGGAGTCGAATTTAATTTTAGGAATTGTGAATTTTTAATGAACAAAATTGAGTTTTTAGGTAATTTTTTTAAAAACGGTACGATGCAACCGTCAACTTCTAAAACCGCTGCTGTTCAGAATTTCCCTACCCCTAAATCGGTTAAACAAGTGCAAAGTTTCTTAGGACTTACATCTTATTTCCGCAAATTTATTTACAACTATTCTAAAATTGCAAAACCCTCGAGTGATTTGTTAAGAAAAGAAGCGAAATTCTATTTCGGTCAAGAACAAATTCCAGAAATCAAAAGACATTTTGAGTCAAAAACCAGTTTTACACATTTTTCGTCAGGGATCAAAATTGGAATTGCATACTGATGCTAGCAGTTAAGGATTTGGAGCAATTTCAATGCAGCAGGGCGATGGTGAAAAATTTCATCCCATATATTATTTTAGCCGTAAAACTTCACCTCAACAAGAAAATCTTTCAAGCTATGAATTAGAGGTTTTAGCCATAATAGAAGCATTAAAAAAAATTTAGGCCGTACTTGTTAGGTGCAAAATTTAAAATTTACACAGACTGCGCTGCGTTTGCCCAAACAATGAATAAAAAAGAAATAACACCCAAAATAGCGCTATGGGCTTTACAACTAGAAGAATTTGACTATGAAATTTTTCATTAAGGTTCAAATCACATGTCCCATGTCGATGCCTTTTAGAGAAACACAGTGTTAGTGGTTACTCGAGCACTTAGTGAAGTTACAGCAAAAATCGCTGCCGCTCAGGAAAAAGACGAATTAATTAAATCATTGATATAGCACGTAGAAACAAATGACGATAACGAATACTTAATAAAAAACGGAATTTTACATCGAATAGAAGAAGGTCGAGAATTATTAATTGTTCCCCAAACACTCGAAAATGAAATTATTCGTGAAGTGCAAAACAAAGGCCGCCCGGTGGCTGAGCGGTAGCGCATCGCGCTGTCGTGCCACAGGTCCCTGGTTCGATCCTCGGGCCGGGCAAGGTTGACTCAGCCTTTCATCCCTTCACTGGGTCGATAAATGAGTACCAAGCATTCTTGGGAACTAGACACTGGGGGTTCCGCGTTCGGCTGACCACCAGACCGGAAAATCTTCTCCTGCACCCCAGAGCTCAAGGTCAAGAAAACTGAGATGGGCACAGTAGGCCTTGGCCCTCTATGGGCTGTCGCGCTGCTGAGTTTTAGTTTTAGCATAACAAAGGTCATTACGGTATTAATAAAACTGAAGAAATAGTTAAGCAGGAGTTCTATGTTCAAAAACTTGGAGATAAGACCGAGAAAATTATTGCTAATTGTGTTAAGTGTATTTTATAATAGAAAGTTAGGTAAAGCCGAAGGACTTCTTAACCCCATCCCAGAAGATAATATTCCCCTCGATACATATTGTTGCTACGCCCGTTGGCTACTTGGCGTCATTGTTCTCAGCCAAGAGTCAGTTAATGTAAAACAACCAAAGAGCATACACGCTCGCTTTTGCATCTCCGTAGCGCTATCAGCGCACCCGCAAAATAAATGTGTACAGTCCATTATTGTCCAAGTTTGATTTTTATACACCTCGCAAGCTATCGCAAAACATCTGGTCCAAACCAGCAGCAGACTAAAGATCCAGTATATCGCAAATTTACAATAAAAAAGCCGCATTCATTATTGGACTAACCACGCATCGCACCAAAAGTAACGCAGTATATCTTCAGCCATCGAATTAGTGAAAGGTAGGCAAATTTTCATTACTTATTTACCGCATAATTTCATTTAATAAATAATGGAGAACATTGAGAAATGTAGAAAGAAACGCGCTACAATCAGAACTAGCGCTACAAAACTAATAACAAAAGCAGATACTATAATACAAAGTGACACTAAAGACATAACAGAACTAACGGAAATATTTGAGCAATTAAGTCAAAAGGAGCGTATTTTGACATCATTAAATTCTGAAATTGAAGTTTAATTTCGGTTCCAGCAGAATTCGAAACTGAAATTAGCGTAGCGAAGAATACAGCGAAAAAATCATCAGTGCTAAGTGCAAAATTGAAAATTGCTTAACCTATTTAGAATCAGTTAATCAAGTGAAATTAACTCCCGCAAGTTTTGTAAACAATAGTGTTAGCATAAAATTACCAGAAGTTCCGCTTCCGAAATTTTCGGGTAAATGTGAAGAATGGAGTACTTTCAAATTGCAATTCAATAATGTTATTACATCCAATAATCAGTTGACAAATGCACAAAAACTATTTAAATTCAGCTTTAATCGGAGAAGCTGAAAATCTTATTAAATTAGATGATACATTCACTTCATTATACACAGCTGTAGAAGAAAGATACGAAAACAAAAGGTTAATAGTAGAATCTCACGTTAAATCAATATTAGATATAGAAAAATTAACGCATAAGTCTCCTAAAGACTCATGTAATTTAAATGATTGTGTCAAGAAAAATATAAGAGCATTAAAAATTTTGAAGTATAATTGCAATGATCTTTCTAATATTTTTGTTTTAAATATAGTACTTCAAAAATTGGATACGGAAACTCGAAGGCAGTATGAATTAAATATTAGCTGAAACGATGTTCCTAAATTAGATGATTTATTTTCACTTTTGGGAAAACGAGCTTTAATATTAGAAAATGTTACCAAAACCACTCCTTTAAAATTTAAGTTAAGTCAAGAGAGAAATCCTAAAACGAAAACATTTCTAATCAATAAAAGTGTAACTCAATCATGCATTTTGTGTAAAATGAATTATCCTATCTTTAAGTGCGATTCTTTTTTCAAATTGAATAGTCATCAGAGAACTGAGCTGGTATCAAAACATAAATTATGTGTTAATTGCCTAAGCAGTCAACACAAGGTATTGAATTGCAAATCGAAACATTTATGCAACATATGCCACTCAAAGCAAACAATTCTGCGGTTTCGGCTTCCCACGGTCATGACCTCAATCCCGAAGCAGAGGTATTTAATATTCATCAACAAAATAAAATCGTTTCTGCTTCTTTATCTTGCATTAATTCGAAAAATAAAACAGGGCTTCTTTCGACTGTTTTAATTTGGGTTTTAAATCCTTTAAATGGATCTTATATGCAATGTTGGGCGATATTAGATTCAGGCAGCATGTCGAATATTTGCACAGCTAATTTCGCTAATAAATTAGGAGTACCGCAAGAAAAAATTAATTTTCGAGTTAGGGCGGAAACGAAACTACAATAAAATCAAAAATACAAGCTTCAATTTGTAATGGTAATAGCTCTTTTTTGAAAACTCTTGATTCTTTAGTGGTATCCAAAATTACTGATTTTCTTCCTGTTACATTCTTCAAAGTAGATAAGTTAGAAATTCCGCAACAATTAGCAGATCCTAATTTTGCTGTAACGGGGAGAATAGATATGCCTTTAGGCGTGGAGGTATTTTTCGAAATTATCAAGGCTGGAGATTTTCGCGTTGCAAACAGTGATTTGGTGTTTCGCAATACTGTTTTTGGATATATTGCAACTGAAGCAATAAATACCCGCACTCCAGAAATTCACTGCGGATTCATAACCACTCAAACAGAAGTCGAAGACTGCTTAGAAAAAATCTAGAGAATAGAGGATATAAACTGTGCCGTAACTTCCCCCCTCGGGGCCTTTTAAACATGACAAAATGCAAAATTTCAGCGAAATCGATTAATCCTGAGAAATTAAATTTTAAAAAAGTCGTACTTATTGAACTCGATTTCTCAGGAACTAATGCACTATTCAACCAATTTCGCTCAAATTTGTATTTTCCATGTGGAATTAGATACTTTAAAATGATACAAAAAAAAAGAAGAAAAAAACTATATGCCTTACGATTCAAAAGTTATCAGACTATTATAGTCCCTGTAGCGCCATCTACGGTAAGAGCTGTATGTTTTTATATTTTGAGGGGCATCAGTCTCAATTGTAAATAGAACAGATATGAGCGGTAGTAATAACTTGTCTGAAAGAAAATGTTTATAGTTAGATGTTTTGTATATATATGTAAATAGTTCTTTATTAAATCGTCTACCAAATGAAACTTCTTGATCTTCTACTTCCTTCAGTCCTCTCATATTTATTTCCGTCGGTACTTGTATCCGACAGTCCCAAAGGGAACTGATCGTTAAGACACGGTTCCTAGCAGATCACGGAAGTCAAGCATCACTGGTTGCGGTCATTGTGCGGGTGGGTGACCACTTGGGTCAGTCTGCGTACCCTTATGAAAATTTAA
>NC_092215.1:58389329-58403853 GCF_043381705.1 Parasteatoda tepidariorum | reverse complement strand
GGTTGACTTTCCATTATGACGTCAGGAATGGGGACCCCCTGCTGTTTACGCTGTAGCGCTGCCTATACTACTCTTCGAACATATAATTTGGTATCCTTTCGCATTTGTGGCCGCCAATAGCGCTGCTGCAAATTGTGAAGGGTTTTCTTGGAATCCATATGTCAGACATCATCATGGCAAGCAATCAATGTTCTGTCTTTCATGGATTTCGGTATTACAACAACAGATTTCAATCCATTGTCTTTAAGTCTTACAAAAGTATTGTTCTCAATCTTGCAATTGGATATAATTGACAAAGTCTCTTTATTGGGGTTATCTTCTTTGAGTAGGCGAAAAATGTACTGACAAAAGTCATCTCTGTTCTGTTTTTCACAAATCTGAGATTCACGGCTTGCAGTAACAGTTACGCAAATAGCTGGTTTTGGATAACGTGAGAGATGATCGGCAATAACATTTTCTTTTCCAGGTCGATGAATAGTTGTAAAGTCAAATAGTGCAAAATCCACCAAATATCGAGCGAATTTCCGATTGAGAGATGATTTCGTAACAACATATGCAGTCGTATAGTCGTCTGTTATCAACTGAAATTTGTGACCAATAAGATATAGGAGGAATTTTTCAGTAAGTGCCCAGTGTACAGCAGCACACTCCTGCTCGTTGCTGTGGTAGCGTGTTTCAGCATCTTTTAAAGTCCGTGATGCATATTCAATGATACATCGTTTTCCATTTTGCTCTTGAGATAAACATGCACCTAGTCCAGAATAAGATGAATCAGTTTCTACAAAGGCTGGTAGTCCTTGTTTGAAGTACGCAAGAATAGGAGCGGTAGTGATCCTGGTTTTCAAAGTCTCGAATGTTCGAAGTTGGTCATCAGTTAAAGTGATTGTCGCATTACTTGTCTTCTTTTCTAATCCTTTAAGAATATTTGTGAGCGGTTTTGCAACAACAGCATAATTTCGAATGCTCTTTCTAAACTGATTGGCAAATCCTAGGAAACTGCGGACTTCAAGAATTGTTCTTAGAGTAGAGCAGAGGTCGCCAAAATGGTCTATATAGACCCTCAGGGGTCTATTTAACAGAAGCGGGGGTCGATCTGAGCCAGGGGTCGAATGGGGATCGATCCGAATCGTAAGGGTCGAAGAAAAAACAGTTCATAATATGCAAATCGCACATACCTTATTGAGTATGTGAAATTTGTGAATTTTTTTATGATTGACTTAATATCAGTTTTTTTATAGAACATAAATTAATAAACGTATATTTATTCGGGTGAAACAAGTATTTACGTACCAGCGGTCAGTGGCACGAACTCTGCACTTCTGGTTTATAAGTCATATGCATATGTGCGCTTGTCCAAATGTCACTTGCGACGAGCATTGACGTTACGAAAGCACATATCATACGCAGTTTCAGCTATCTTTGCAAACTGTGAACAGTGTTGAATATTTGCAGTGTCAATATGAAAACTTTTATAGTTTTGGATAGTTAGCTATTGTTTCGATAAAGCCATTCGTTCAATTTAGTATCAATTTTAATTATCAATAAATGTAAAAAAGAAGGTAGGCATTAATAATATGGATTTTTACAGCCCGCGACAAAATTAGCACACTTTGTATTTTTTTACGAAAATTACAAAATTTTTGAAAATGTTATTATTTTAATCTGACGTGTGTCTTTAACTGCTCTTAATAACAATTTTGTATGAAATAAGTTTAGTTTAATTTCCAGTTAGTAGTAAACAGCAATACAACAACTATACAGAGCAATACAACAATAAAGCTGCAATAAAAAGATTTAACAATTATCGAAGCTCAAACAATACTGTTAGGCTTCCAAGTAAAATTAAATTTATTTAGATCTTCATCGCTACGTAAGAATTATCAGTATTTTTCAAATCTGCGACAATTAGAAATAAAAGAAGAAGCCTTGGAAATGTATACAGGTCATCTTCAAAAATTGAGCGACGGTTTTAAACTGCGCTTTGTTGACTTGGAAAACATTGACATCCCTGATTCGATTATTGTTCCATTTTCTGTTTAAATTGAAAACGTGCACATCAACCTGCAAGATGAGCTTGCTGAATTATTATCGGATCTTGAAGCTTTTTAAGACGCTTTTTAAAAATTTAACAATAAGCAAATTTTGGACAAATATAAATATAATGCAAAAATATGTAAAACTTTACAAAATAACTCAGCCATTTATGCTAGCATTTCCAAGTTCTTTATGGTTGAAGCCGGTTTCAGTGACATAAATTCAATCTTAACTAAGTAACTTAACTTAGTAAGTAACAGAAATAAATTAAATGTGGAGTTTCAAGGGGATTTAAGATTAAAATTGACCAATTTTGAACCCAATATAGCGAACCTTGCAGAAAAACACCAGGAACAACCATCTCATTAATTAAGAAGCAGTAAATCTGTAGTTACTTTACTTATTATTCTACTTAATTATTTATTATTTAATAAATATTAAGGTATTTAAATTTCAACATTATATTTTTCATAAAACTATCGTTACACAATGTACTATTACTTTAATAAATGTTTAAAATTATAAAGTAAATGTACAAGCACAGTATCCAATAGAGTTTTATTTTAATTAACAGAAAATTACTTTTACGGGGGTCGATGGAGACTTCGAAAAATTATATAGGGGTCGATGATCCAAAAAGTTTGGCGACCCCTGGAGTAGAGTAACGTTCAACTGCTGCTGTCCGTTCTGGATCAGGGCGTTCGCTATCTTGGGAAAGAATTCGACCAAAAAGAGAAATTTCTGATACAGCAAATTGTGACTTTCCTGGATTTTGCTTGAATCCGGCTTTACGAGTAGCTTGAAAAATATTGTAAATAACTTTAAGGTGGTAATCAAAATTATAGTGTGAAGTTGAAATGTCATCAATATATGTATTTACATTATGTTCAGCAAGGTGGTCGTAAGCACATTTTATTGCTCTTGTCATCGTAGATGGGCCGTTAGTGACACCAAATGGCATTTGAAGAAATTCATAATGTCCGTCAGCTGTTACAAAACCAGTTTTGTGGACGTCAGATTCTCTGATGCGAATGGTATTGAATGCGGATTTTACATCCATTTCAGAATTAAAGCGTTTTCCTACTGTTCGTTTAATCATATCTATCTTCCATCTGGTCGTAACGCTGTGTACCCCTAATGAAAAAAGTTAATGCATTTTTTACTATAAAAAATTTGCACAAAAGGTAAAAATCACAACTGGCTGTTGACACCACTAATTATTAATTGTTAACTCTGCAAAAAATAGCCATCAGAAAAATGCGTACGCGTAAATTTTCATGGCTAGCTTTGTTTTTAAATAAAATTTTTTGAAATTTTCGTAATTCGCATAAGAACGCGTACCCCCGCTAAACTGCTCCGTACCCCTGGGGGTACGCGTACCACACTTTGGGAAACACTGGTGTAGCCAATCAAATCCCAAAATGAGCGAAAATGGAAGTTCGGAACAAATTCCAACCTTGGTCATTAGATTATCAATGTTTCCAACCTTGATGTTTAAAGAAATCCATCCAATAGGGTTTATTAAAATGTCGACGACTTGAAAATGTCCATCAGTCTATGGGTGAATAACAGCATTAATAGGAACGCAAGAATATTGAATGACGGTAATGTCTGCACAAGGATCACAGAGGGCTTGAATTTCTGTATTATTGTCAATCGTAACAGGTATTAAGGCACGCTTATTTGTTTGAGTTTTAATACAGTTTATAGAATGATCATTTTCATTTGCAGGCTCAGATCTTGTGGGTGGAATGTTGCGATTTGTGTTGCGACGTAAATTTGGATAATTTGGACTGGTGGAGCTACGTGGTTCATTATTACTGGAACTAAGTGAGTGTCTAGTCAACGGGAGCTGAGTTCTCGGTTTGATGTTGGATTCTTGAACGGATCGTGAAGAATTTCGTGATTGAGTTGTTGGTAAATTTCGTTGAGGAGGAGATAAACTGCACATAAAAGAAGCATGACATTTTTCTCCGCATCACCAGCAAGTAATATCCTGAAAATCGTCAGTAGCAGGGTTATATTTACGTCTTTGTTCAACGTGCGAAATGAAATTTTTTGACTGATTTTTCGGTACTGAAAATAAATTGTTAGCTGATTGGCGTGACATATTTTCTTGTTTGAAACTTCGAATTGCATCAAGTGCGGCAGCTCTGTCAATTAATTCTTCGACAGTAATCGAATTCTGAGTAACTAAGATAATCTGCCATTTTCTTTCTGTAATATCACCAATTATCATAGAAATGCGATCAGCTTGTGGTATAGTAAATAAATGGAGCTTTTTCAAAAAGAGCATCCTTAGCATAAATATAATCAACTAAACTTTCATTAATTTTTAATTTTCGAGCACTCTGATGAGCTAAAAATTCTTGCATTGTAATACGCATTTTAAATCTGGAAGCGAGGGCAGTTTTCCATGCAGTCCATTCATTATAAACTTTACCTTGTGTCATTTGCCAATTTTTTGCAGATCCAGCGAGGCGAGAAATAGCATTAGTTAGCTTAAAATCATCTGACCAATTAGCTAGTGTCGCAATTCTATCTACTTCTTTTATCCATTCATAAGCATTGTCAATAGCATCTCCTTTAAATATTGAAATAGAATTTGCGGTATCATTAATATTTGGTTGACTTACTTGTCTGTCCAGTAATTGTTTTTGAGTCTCCATAAATGTTACGAGAATTGCTGCAATATTAGAATCACTTAGCGAGAGAGAAGGTGAAGGGGGGAGTTGACGATTATGTTAACTGCTTAAAAATTCCTCTTGTTTCTGAAGTAATTCAATTTTAGTCAATAATTCTGAGTTATCGAAGCAATTTTCTTCGGAATATTGTATGTTGTCATCATTTGGCGATTGCGTGCTAAGAGTTAAAAGTTCATCTAAAGTTCCATCACCTGTTCTTTTTATATATCATTAACTATACGCGATATTAAGTCATTTTTATTTCCATTGGGCGAAAGATTTCTTAAACGCAAGTTTGATTTTAACTGGGCGACAGTTAAATGAGTCAGTCGTTCACATTCAAGGCATTCAAAACAGTATTCACGTCTGTTGACATCTTGGCGAGAAAAGTGCAGCGAATCTGTTTTGGCGACGTCTGTTTGGCGAGAAGAAATCAGTATGTAATGGAATCCAATTTTCAAATTTTCTTCGGTTAAATATTATTTTTTGTCAAAATAGGTTTACCTGGAAGAGTAGTAGCCAATGATGAATACTTTTTTGCCTCGTTGGCAGTCAAAATTCCATGAAAAGAATTTAAAATGTAGCGATAAAAGAAGTTCGATGTAGAAGTAGACAATGTTGAAAAAAGAAGTTGTTGAAAGGTTCTTTTTTAAAAAGACGGCTGCGCCATATAAGATAAAGTTGAAAGACAAAGAATTTAGATAATATGAAATATAATAAAGAAGTGAAAAGATATTTTACAAAAGTATTTAATAAAAAATAATAAACAGCGACATATATGTCAAAGCGATGCGTTCTATTTTTTCGTATGTGAATGTTGCCACCTTTTTTTATAAAAGTTAAACTATTCTCTGCCGTAATAAAATTAAACTTATGCGAACCTTACATACATACATATACATATATATATATATATATATATACATNTATATATTTATATGGCTTAATTTAAATGAAACCGAGCAATAGCCGTTGCTGTTATGTCACATATTTTCATAAAATGTTTTTGCTAAAAAAGCGGTCTTGATAAAATAACGACTTTGACCTTGCCTTAAAAGGACATTTTTTTGTAATAATTGGAGATGCCTTCATTGTAGGAAAAGACTGCAAGATAAAGACGAAAGCTGTAACAGATTCAGCGTTATCCAGGGTGCACCACGAGGAGGCCTGTTACTCTAAACCCCAACGACTATTATTTTCTGGAATGCTGGTGGCCTGACTCAGGACAAATTCCTTGAACTGGCGGGCATCTATGGAACTGCTCTGCCCTCCAGGAGGCCCGTAATTCTTTTAGTTTCAAGACGCTCTCCGCCCCTGGAGATATTTCTTTGTTATATTGGACTGCAAGACTTTCATGCTCGAGAGAGCAAATGATGGATGTAATTAAAAAAAATATAAATAAAATATCGATAAAAATAGTTTTTTCCAGAAGTTTCGGAGCAAAACTACAACTAGAGGGCCATTTTGAAATTTGATTCATTTTACGAAAATAGCGAAATTATAGACGGTGACTCGTCATGTTATTGAAATAGTTTTTTCTGGCAAATTTTAAGAAATTTTTCCTTTGAAGTAACCCTTATCACCACCTCATTTTCCCCCGGGCATAAATATCATACTTTTAAACATAAGAAAAAAACATTAGGAGGATTTTTTTTGTTTTTTATCATTAAAAAAATAAAAAGTTTATAGCGGAAATAATTAATTTTTTTTACAGCACTAAAGTTCAGATTTCAAATTTTTCTTCTCGTAATGTTAATTATCATATTTTTCAATATTTAAAAAAAAATCAAATTTTTTTTTTTTTTTTTGATTGGTAAAAGTATAAAAGGTGATTTTTACCCAAAATAATTTTTTTTTATAGCACTGGGAGGCTCCACCCCTGTTCGCTCCGCTCTTCTACCTCCGTGGTAGCTCCTTTTTTATTGCTTTTTTCCTGAATTGAGGTCTAAACCTACGTTTTGGGACTACAAAAATTTTTTGAATTATCTTGGCTAAAACCCACCTTTTTTTAAAAGAGAAAAAAACAAAAAATATCCTCTTAATTTTTTTTTTATGTTAAAAGTACAATGTTTAAAATTTTGAGAAAAAGAGTGAGATAAAAAAACTTAGTTTTTGCACTGTAAAAACGTCTTCAATTATTTTCACTGAAACCACTTTTTTTATTGTACGGACCAAAACCAAAATACACCTTGATTTTTTTTTTTTTTTGGATTGAAAAACATCACTTATAGCGTTATGGAAAAAAAATAAGGTTTTGTTTTTGTGATGTAAAAAAAATCTTGAATTATTTTTGCTAAAAACCACTTTTTATTTCTTTAATGACAAAAAAACTTCCTCTTTATTTTTTTATGTTGAAAAGTTGCTAATTCTCAGTAAAACATTCTTCAAATATGTCAACAAAAAAAAACAAAAAAAAGAATAATTTCAATAAAACTTTTTAAAAACTTGTATAAATATTTTCAGCATTTTAATAGCTTAATTGCATAGTGTTAAAATGTTTCTTTCTAATGAAACCAAAACTTGAATATTGGCCCATAAATAAAATAATACATACATATGAGCCATCATCTTTAGTTCGCCATTTTCTTAAGTTGAATCAAAATTTCACCCCTAAGCATAGTTTTGTCCAAAAAAATTCTGAAAATATTATTTAAGTAGTTTTTTTATGAAAGCAGGGCCTGATTATCGCCTAGGCCTAATAGGCATGGGCCTAGGGCCCACACTTTTTTGGGGTGGGGCCTCAAAAATTAGTAAAAAGTCCACAATATTACTCTTAAAAGAAAAAAATACTGAAAGAAACATTTTATCTCAAAAAAGGTATTTTTATATCAAATTTTCTTTATATTGTGATGAACCAAACTCGTGTAAACATTGCACTAATCGAATTCGAAAGTATAGCTGAATTTTAATTGGTGCAATTTTTACTCCAACGACTTGCAATGCAAAAACAACGAGAATGCATATTCGCAAAGTGTCTTATAAATGATTAGTGTCAACAAGAACTAATAGCTTATTTTAACAAATTTGTAAAGCTGTAGATGGAAGGCTACAATCTTTAAAATAATTCAGTTATCCGTGACTTTTAGCAAAAATCACTGATTTTAATTGTTTGTGGTCACCAAACTATTTTTGTTTTCATACAACATTGTTTTGTTGTTTTATATTTTGCTTTTAATATTTAGATGCGTAAACTTTATCTTAGAAAAATAATCTTCAATTGTCTGCTTTCAAAATTTTTAAAATGTTTCTCTTGAATCATGTAGTTTAATAGATTCTTTTTATTGTTAGGACTACTCTTCAAAAATTTAATCTCAAAATATTTCGTTAGGGACCCGGAAAATTTTGTGAGCCTTGGGCCTGAATTTGTCTTGATCGGTCCCTGTATGAAAGAACTTCTCTACAAAAAATTTTCATGAAAATCTGTGACTTGATACATGACAGTAACGAGATTTTTTTAAATTTTGGTCGATTTAACTTAGAATGGACCACACACGCACACACATATCGTTTATTCAATGCTTAAATAAGATTTATTTCATAAAATGTAAGTTACCTTCTTACCCTTATCTAATTCCTTCTACCCTTACCCTAATTACCTTCTTACCCTTAAAATTACCTTCTTTTTACAGCATTTTATTGTTTATTTACAAGTCAGCCTTTCATTTTTTTTATTTTATTTCACACGACCTTAAAAAATCTTTTTTTTAGTTTTAGAAAAGGTTTTATTGGTTTCGGCTTTAGACTTAAACTATGTTTCGAATATCACGCTTAATTGCTGTTTCGTAAACAAGAAACACTCTATATGTAACCGTACTTTGATGTTTGTAGATACAATTAGTGTTCTAAATCAAAACTGGATTGAAATTTTTAGAAGGATACAGAAAAGCAAATAATTATTTCGATTGATGAGGGGGCACATAAGGTTGCTGAACTTACCCAATAGATGGAAAAACATGGGGGTCATCCAAGGAGAAATGCATGACCTTCATTTAATGGATCAAAAAACACGAAATAAGACTTCCGCATAGCTATCTTTAATGGACGGGGAAAAAAGTTCTCGATATTTCGCTTCTCACTATTAGAAGTTTATGTTTTGAGTTATGCAATCGTGTTTGTTTGTTTCCAGTTGAATTAGATATTTAAATAGTAAACAATCGTAATTCATTTGTTTTTTTATCTGGGAAATGTTTACCTTAAATAAAAGCTTATTTCAATTTTTTCATAAAATTAACATTTTTTAAATTTTAATATTTTTAAAATTTAAAAATATTGATAAAATTTCAAATGTAGTAATCAAATTAATAAATTAGTATATGGAAACGCTGTTGTTTAAAAAGTATGAAGATTTTTTTCATCTTTAAAAAAGGCATTTTTAAACTTTTCCTTTTTGTTACACAGTTGCTGTTTTTAGAAGATATAATTACTTAAGTTTTATATTATGGCTTCGTATCTAATAACATATAATAATTTAATAAAATATTTTAGAATACATTCTATTAAAAGACATAAAAGAATTGTACACTATTTTATAATTAATTAGTAGTAAAACCAAATATTTCATTCCTAATGAAATATGTTCTTACATTTCAATTAATCGTAACCACGAAATATTACTTGTGTTAATTCTTTTCTTTGCAGGTACAAACCAGAAAACCGAATCCTTTGGAATTCGAAATATAGTTTCTGGAAACAGTAAATTTCTTGAATGCCATGCTAAAAAAACTTTTGAAGCCGAGAAATAGTGTCTCTAAAATTATTACACAATGTTAAAAAATTTATTAAAATTTAAAAGTATTAAATTGCTTATAAACTACACTAAATAGTAACTAACCACACTTTTAAATTAGTAAATGTATTTAATTTCTGTTACACTCATATGGTTGCATACAAATTGTAAGAAATTTTAAAAGAAATCCTCATTCATTTGCGATATAGTACACTAAATAGAAAAAAAAATGCACTAGCACACTAGTAAATGCACCAGTAAAAAAATACACTAAAAAATCCTCATTCTTTTGCTACACAATGCACTAAAACTACACTAAATAGTAACTAACTGCACTTTTAAATTAGTATTTGTATTTAATTTCTGTTACATTTATATGGTTGCATTCTAATAGCAAGACATTTTCAAAAAATCCTCATTCATTTGCTTAGAAACCATACTAAATAGTAACTAACCACACTTTTAAATTAGTAATTTTATTTAATTTCTGTTACATTTATATGGTTGCATTTTAATTAAGAAGTAAAAAAAATAAAAAATTCCTCAAGTAATTTTTACGATACATAAAAACTGAAATTTCAACATATTTTTTTTTTTTCTAAAAAATTTTTTTTCGTTCAACAGAAATTTTACACTTTTTTTTTAAAGTTACAATCCTGAAATTATTTTGTTCAGTAACATATAAATTATCTTAAAAATATTTGGAATCTTATTGGAGTACACTTGCCCCTATCCTTCCCCCCCCCCATGCATTAACCTAATGGAAATATAACACTGACCAGATATTAAGAAATATTAAATATTTGGGTTCAATCTGCGCTAGATTATCCTTGAACTTGGCAAGACCGGAAAGTCAAGGTTAGTTTTCCTTAGCTTATTTTTTTCTTCTGAGATGGAAATGATTAAAAAAAAAATTCCATTACGTAACTTCAAAATGATGCTTTTTATTATTTTTTTTATAGGATTCTTACAAGAAAAATATCATATGCAGTAAATTTGTGTTTTATTAAGTTTAATTTTTATATTTGTTTACGTACCAAGAATACCTAGAATTTTGCATCTTGTGTTCCAAAATTTTCAAATTATTGAGTCATTTTGATATACTAGTTTTTAAGACGAAATGAAAACTTCAAAATCATCAAATTTTTCAAAAAAATATTTCAAAATCATTAATTAAAAATGTATCAAAATATCCAATTTCAATTTTAAAAAAATTTCTGAAAATTAAAGATAAAATTTATGCTTGCCGTTTGACATTGGTATTTTTATCAATAAAATAGATTTTAATGATATTGATGATTAAACAGTCAAACCCAGCTATAGTGAACACGGTTTATAGTGAACTCCCGGATATAGTGAACACGGTTTATAGTGAGCTCTCGGACGTAGTGAACGAAATATCCGGTTCCGTGCCTTGATATACACGTATAATGTTATTTTTTGTGGATATAGTGAACCAAAAAAGTGAGGAAGTTGGATATAATGAACTTTTTTCTGCCTATTCGACTGATTTTTTTCTTCATTTTTTTGCAATAATTTTGAAATTTCTACTTCAAAATAAATACATATACCGATTTTTAAGACCATCTATAGAGGGGAATGTAGCAATAAGCATTTTTTCTTGTTTGCTTCTTTTATCTAACTTTCCCATCCCTAAATAAACCAAGCAGATATTTCTAATTTAGGCAGATGATGCACCTGTAAGGTGTCAGTGGGATCAATATGCATTTTCTGTCAGAGGGAATGAGTAATTATTCATTATTGATCAAAGGGTTGGACACTGATCTATGTTGATAAGACCCATATTTCATCTCTTTTTTGCTCTCAGCTCAATTAAAAAAAGGGCTGCAGACAAGTGTCTCAAATTTAACTATGGGGAGCAGTAAACGTAAAGCGTTCTCCACTGATGATAAAATGGGCATAATCAGAAAAATTGAAAATGGATGTAATCAAGCTGATATTTGCAGAGAATATAAACTATCCAAATCTACAGTTTGTAATATATGGAAAAATAGGCAATTAACAATTTCTGCTCATGAAAAAAATTTAGGTGGCAGAAAAAAGTTGAGAAAAGCAGATCACAAGGATGTTGAAGAAGCATTACTGAAGTGGTTCAGCATTCGAAAGGGCACAATCTTGCAGTATCCGGACAAATGTTGACGAATTTGCTAAGCCATTTTGTGAGACTACTGTTATGTTATCTGATGTTGAGGATTGCTCATCAGCTAAAGAATACTAATTTTTTTTTTTGTAAGCAAGATGAAGAGTAATGAAAAATAACACATTTTTTGCTTCTACATAATATTTTTCAGTCATTTATTTGAATAATGTGTAATAAAAGGGAGGAGTTTGGGAATCATTAGTTAAATTGCCCGTGTAACGGATATAGTGAACTCCCGGATATAGTGAACCGAAATTTCGGTCCCTTGAAAGTTCACTATAGCGGGGTTTGACTGTATATATAATATCTTTCAAACTTCTTCAAGGGACCGAAATTTTGGTTCACTATAACCGGGGGTTCACTTTATCCGTTATGCACGCAATTTAACTAATGGTTCCCAAACTCCTCCCTTTTATTACACATTATTTAAATAAAATACTGAAAAATATTATGTAGTAGCGAAAAATGTGTTATTTTTCATTACTCTTCATCTTGCTTACAAAAAAAAAAAATTAGTATTCTTTAGCTGATGAGCAATCCTCAACATCAGATATGGAAACATTTCCTGACTATCAGATAATTTTTCCTGAATTTCTGTTATTCCGTTTTTTAAACCTGCCTAACCTGCCATTCGAGCACATAAAAGTAACCTCATAAAATCGCTTAGCAAATTCATCGACATTTGTCCATATACTGGAAGATTGCGGCTTCTTTGAATGCTATAAGCACTTCAGTAGTGCTTCTTCAACATCCTTGTGATCTGCATTTCTCAACTTTTTTCTGCCATCTAAATTTTTTTCATGCGTAGAAATAATTAATTGCCTATTTTTCCATATACTACAAACTGCAGCTTTGGATAATTTATATTCCCTGCAAATATCAGCTTGATTGCATTCATTTAAAATTTTTCTGATTATGCCCATTTTATCATCAATGGAGAACGTTTTACGTTAAACGCTCGCCATAGTTAAATTTGAGACACTTGCTTGCAGGCTTTTTTTAACTGAACTGAGAGCAAAAAGAAGTTGAAATGAGGGTCGTATCAACACATATTAGAGTCCAACCCTTTCACCAATAATGAATAATTTACTCATTCCCTCTGACAGAAAATGCATATTAATCCCACTGACACCTTACAGGTGCATTATCTGCCTGTGTTGAAAATATCTGCTTGGTTTGTTTAGGGATGGGAAAGTGAGATAAAAGAAGCTTATCGCTAAATTCCCCTCTATAGATGGTTTTAAAAATCGGGATATGTATTTATTTTAAAGTAAAAATTTCAAAATTATTACAAAAAAATGAAGAAAAAAAATCAGTCGAAGACAGAAAAAAGTTCATTATATCCAACTTCCTCACTTTTTCGGTTCACTATATCCACAAAAAATAACATTATACGTATATAGCAAAGCACGGGATCGAACATTTCGTTCACTATATCCGGGAGTTCACTATAAACCATGCTCACTATAGCGGGGTTTGACTGCATTATATGAAGAATAATGTATATCATTAAATTTTTTTAATACTAGAGATCTTCATTTATCAACCTCAAGTTTTTAATATTAAACCTTCGGCAGTAATTGCTTCTTTTGTTAAGCTATAAAGGAAAGTTTCAAGTGCATAATTCTTCTGTAATTTTAATAGATTGAATTAAATCATCTTGAAATAACACTTATCCAAATTCTACAGATAGTAAAAATTATTTATGAGAACTCATATTTTTAGAAGATAGTTGTCTAGGGTGCTTGAATTTTTAAAGCTATAAAACTGCAAATTTATATAATTACTCAGCTGGAATTCAAATTACTTTTATTTAAAGCTAAAATTTCATTTTTTTTTAGAAAACAACAAAATTATTTTAAATATTGTTTCCGTCTACCTGTTGAAACTTGTAATTATTGGAACCTAAAAGAAAAAAAATATGAATTAGTGAGAAAGTCATATTTACAATAATAATGGCAGATTTTAAAACAATAGAAATTGTTTTTTTATGATTTAAATTAACTGGATGAAATTAATTTCCTTTTTTCTTTTTTCGTAGCTGTTTTTATTTGCTTATGCACAAAGGCTATCTACATCTTGATTTTGTTTCAGACTTAACCACTCAAGGATCTATAGCTTGTTTGAAACGTTTCTTTGGTGGACGAGGCAAATGTTCGAAAATCATGTCTGACAATGGAAAAACATTTGTTGGAGCAAATGTTGAGATTAAAAAACTTTTGAAGCTTGTCGCTTCCCGCGATGAAAACTTGTCTAACTTTCTCTCAAACGAGAATATTGTATGGGAATTTATATCCCCCAAATCACCAAATTTTGAGGGCCTTTGGGAAGCTGGGGTGAAAGCTTTCAAATTTCATTTTAAACAAGTAATAGGTAGCCAAAAATTGACACTTGAAGAATTTGTAACTATTCCAGCAGAAATAGAAGGAGTATTGAACTCTTGGCCCCTCATTCCATTGTCAGCAAACTTTGACGATTTTTCGGACATTAAGTCCAGGTCACTTCATAATTGGGAGACCAATAAATGGCCTTCAGGAACCACTACTTAGTGATGTTAAGGAAACTCATTTGTCCAAATGGCAAAGGGTAACTAAATTTAGTCAACAAATTTGGCAATTGTGGAAGAGAGATTACTTAAATAATTTGCAGAGTCGAACCAAAGGAAAATTTAGTAAGGGCGATGTAAAACAAGGTACTCTTGTTTTAATAAAAAATGAGCAACTTCCTGCCACACAGTGGTCAGTTGGAAGAATAGTGGAAATATTTCAAATTAGGGATGGAAAAATAAGAATTGTAAATGTACGTATGCCTAATGGTAAAATTTTCAAGAGAAATGTTAGAGACATTTGTATATTACCTCTTGAATAAAAAAAAATACAAATTGTTTTTCCTATATATATGTATATATATAGCTCAATT
>NC_092215.1:58324143-58388965 GCF_043381705.1 Parasteatoda tepidariorum | reverse complement strand
ATATATGGGTGATTCTCACGAAATATGACAATTCACTGTCCCTTGCTCCAAGATCTAATACTATAATACTAAAAGAACATTTTTTTTAAAAAAAATTAATAAATAGCATAGCTGTTAGCATTTTAAAATGACTTTGCACTAACATTGACTGTTTTGTATACTTAAAACATTTAATTGAATATCAAAATGTCATTTTCCTGGCATGTCCCAAACAATATTTCCTATAATAACTAGCTTCAAAACTTCCCATACATTTTTCAAAAATTATTTTTCTATCTTATCCCATGTAAGCATTTCTAGAATATACGCAGAGGGTATTGTTTACTGAAACGTCGTTCAAAATAATTTTTTCTGTTAATAATTTGTTTGTCCCATGAAAATCTGTCATTTTCCTGGCTACTTTTATTTAGTGATTTATAACCAAAATAGATAGAGCCAGAAATCAATATCTTATGTTAATAGATTGATTAGATACCCTGCTATCTGAACATGTCTAAACTATTTCCTAGCTCAAAATCTATTTCAAAAATTTTTTCAAGGTGAGTAGGTTTTTATGCTGTCATTTTCTTAGCTTCTTGAAATCATTAATAACAAAAACTACATAGATTTATCTGAGCTATTTTAAGAAATACTGTTGTTTTCTGCAGAATATAAACGTCTTCGGCCAAAATATTAAATTAAAGTTGTATGCTATAAAATGGCGAATTTATCATTATCCTGGCTGTCATTTTCCTGGCTTATGAATGCCAGGACATTGATGTGTTACCAGAAATTCTTTTTAACTGCTAATACTGTAAAGAGGGAAAGCAAATATTAACCTAATACCAAGTTTATGTATGATTGTAATATGCTTGGATGTAATCAAAGTTATTTATTTATTTAATGATTGATTACACAAGCCTGCGAAATTGAACTTTTTGAAAAATACAAGAGAAGTTATTGCTGATTTATAAGTTATTTGATGTGCTGATTTCGAAAATAACTTTACTTTTCCCAATCACATCAGGATTTTTTAAAAAATCGATATTAACGTTTTTGCTAAAATCCGAATTGGAAAGGAATTCTCTCAAACAATTTTGCATGTACTGTCCGGTAACTGTTCTCTTCATTCATTTTGATCTATGTAAAATTTAATCTTGTGAAGGAAAATTTATTTTTGAGCTATCAGCTAATTTTTTATAGGTTAAAATGAATGGAAAATACTGTTACCAGACAGCAGAAGTTACTTCTGGTCGAGAGACAAACAATAAGTTCCTTGTGTTCAAACTTTTTACATCGGTTTCTAGAAGAAAATCACCAATATGCCATTTTAATTTGTTTTTATTGAGATAACTTACTTAAAATAGACGATTATTCCAGAATAACGAATATTGTGTATGTGTACATGAAGGTTTGAAACAAAAAGCAAAACAAGTCAAAAACAGAAGACATAAGTTTCTATTTCAGTATGTACTCGTTTTCCCCTGAAACTTATTTTTGATTATCTTCTTTTATGCTTAATCTCATGTTTATTCCGAGCTATCATCCAATAGTAGTCAGCGAACATGTTCTTGTCCCATCTTCCTTGATATTTACGCTCCATATCTCTGATATCTTGATGGAACCTTTCCCCTTGTTCTTCGCTGACTACTCCTAAATGTTCAGGGAAAAAGTCCACATGTGAGTGAAGGAAATGCATTTTTACACTCATGGAGCAACCCAACGTTTTAAATTTGTCCAGCATTTTCATTACAATTTCCTTATAATCAGGATCCTTGTAATTACCCAGAAATTTACTGACGACATCTTTGAAAGCAACCCAAGCTTCTTTTTCCGTTTCTGTCATGTTTATCTCAAATTCTTTATCCTTCATGAGTTTGCGGATATCTGGACCAACAAATATTCCTTCTTTCAACTTAGCTTGGTATAAAACTGGAAACTTTTTGCACAAGTTTTTGAAACAATTGCCATTTTTTGGAACAGCCTTGGCAAACTGCTTCATTACACCTAATTTTATGTGTAGCGGAGGTAACAATACTTTTTTTCGGATCAACTAGGCTGTTTCGAATAACGTTCTTGGTGCCTTGGTCAAGATTTTGTCTTTTCGGCCATTCTTTTTTGACAAATGTTTAAGTCTTGTCACGGCTGTCCCACTCATAAATGAAACATGGGTACTTTATAAATCCCCCTTAATGACCAAGAAGCATGAAGATAACTTTCAAATCACCGCAAATGGTCCAACTGTGGTCGATATATTTTATTTTGTTCAGTCGAGTTCCAGGTTTTCGTAGCATTCCTTTAAATATACTGAGTGTCCAACTGGTACTGATGCATACTGGCTCCTATGATGAAGAAGAGCAGCTTTGAGGCCTCTTTTAGATGAATCTGTAAACAACCTCCACTCATCTTTATAGTAGATGACATTAAATTTGCTCATCAATCCAGGAACATCAGAACAATAGACCAAGTTCTCCTCTTCATCAAAGTACTTAATAAATTCCTTTTCACGATTCTTGTACCAATAAAAAGATGGTCCTTTGGCCAATAAGTTTTTTTTTCAGTCTGGAGCCCAACAATTCAGCTGCCTCTTTCGAAAGGCCAAGACCTCTAGTCAGATCATTAAGCTTAACCTGAGAGGAGGGCTAAGGTAAACCGGCTAGAGATGGTTTATATTCGATATCGGAGCCTTGAACTTCTGGATGTTCCGAGTCTGAAGACTCTGAAGAGATGATTGGTAATTCAGTTAGAGGCAAAGGCACAGGCACATCAGGTCCGTGAGGAACGGGGCGTATGGCCGTTGGAATGCTATCAGGATAAGATATTAGTCTTTGATTCTTTCAGTTATACCCTCGAACATGGCAGGAACAAAAATAACAATCATCAAAGTGGTTTTGGGGCTCCCTCCACGTCATTAGAATTCCAAATCGTAAAGCAGTCTTCTTTCCTTGATCCCATAAGCGTAGATCATAAGACACTGCACACAAACTTTATGAGATGCCCAAGATTTGTCCTGATCTCCGAGTTTCATGCCAAAATATGCTAGATCAAGGTGTCTTACATAGTCTGTAATGCTCCTCATGCGATTTTTAGCAACTCTATATTCGCCGTATGTATAACAAAAGTCATCTGGGAAATTTTTACAATGTCTTGAACTCAAAGCCATGTTTCAGGAAACGCACAGAAAAACGCAAGCTTTAAAATGACTCCCTATTACACTTGCTAGTGTTTTTGAGAGGTCAGCGAGCCTAGATAAGGATTCTCGCGACGCTATTGGTAGAGAGAGATTGTTACAGAAATGGGATGGTGACAGGAAGTAGTGATAGAGGGGTACTTTTGTAGATTTGACCAAAGTAGAATCCTGGTCAGTCAAGAAAGGAAGAAATTCAAAAACGAAAATTTTTTTATGGTAAATGTTCATAAAAATTCCAGTAATATTGAATTTTTCTAAAAAACGTGACGTGAATGGACATTTTTCATTACTATTTTCCACTTCAGCACCAAAAAATACATTAAGTTCAGCTATAAGGCCCCTTGTATTTTTTTCATCGCAGGCCTGTGTTATTATACACAATTTTATTCTGTACATAACAACAACAAATTTTTTTTTGTTTCTTTCTACAGTGGGTAAAAAGAATCAATTTAAGAAATTTATGGTCCATCTAACATAAAATCTTAAGTTGAATTACTTACTATTAACTTAAAATGACTGTTTCTTAAACTTCTAAGGGAATATGTCATTTTCCTGGCATTCAAAATTTGGTGAATTTCTATTTTATTTTTCTTCTCGAGCAAATGTCAATAAACTACACTGCTGTCTATGAGATATTTATAAGTGTATCTAAAGAATTATACAAAAAATTTTTTTGATTATTTTGAAGACTTTAAATTTGAAGGAATTTTTTGCTCCGAATTGTCATGTTTCGTGAGAATCACCCATATATATATATATATATATAACCTTTACAAATTAATGTTTCAATTTCCATGGGTATTAAAAATTAAATATATTAAATTGTATAATTAAATTTTTGTATCATAAGTATTTATCATTATATAATGATAAATACTATATTGTGGTATATGATAATATTATATATGATAATATTATATTATATGATAATATTATTATATATATGATAATATTATATTATTCAAACAAAATAAAGAATAAAATATTTTTCAAATAATATGGAAAAAATGGAATATTATTTTAATAACATCGTTTATAAAACGATAATATCGTTTATGCTCTACAAAAAATATGAATATTTTTCAATTATAAATAAAACAAATAAATTGCTAAAATAAAGTTTTCAGTATATTAAAATAAAATTTAGGGTAAAATTCAAATTTGGCCAGCCGCAGTATATGAAACTGTTATTTTATAAAATCATAATCACAAAATAAAAAATTGTAGTCATTTTATAACGACTGCATGAACGAATAATGATTTGGAACAATTGCGAAACATATCCTAATTCAAAATCTTAAATTACTATTTTTTTTTTCAAATTGCTAATGATTGATAATAAGTAGCACACTTAATAATTTATGCAAATGAAAGAAAAATATTCTACTTACAAATAATTTCTTACTAACGCGAGCTTGTCACACCTCCAAAAGTTCAAAGTTCTATGACTGAACATCGAAAATCGTCTGCAGACAAAGGCATTTGAAAACGATATTCCCATCAGGTCTTACCAAGTCTTTAAACTGCCATACCAAAAAACTCGTTAATTAGTGGATTAGAATCATAAAAAACGAAGGAATACGCTTCCATTGAAAAAAAAATGGTGCAGTTTCTTTTTCAATTGTATCTTCACTTTCTTAAGTGAGAATACCTCCATTACTTGGAACATTTAAGGGTGAAAGGACTACCATGGGTGACGATTAGCAATTTTTATGTGGCAACGGGCTCGTTTGGAGCTATCTATTCAAGTTTTTTTTTTTTTTTTGTATCCTTCTCTGCGTTACACTACATTAGAAAGGATTAGCCAAATACTTAGTTGAAAATTCCTTTGAATATTTTTTTTTCTTTTTGAAAGTTTTATGTTATTTCCCCATACTAGCCAGAAAAGCATAAGACGCTAATACTTTTTCATCCACTTTCATTTATATTAGGCCAAAAAAAATAGTTAACTCTATAATTCCCACATTAACATTATAAATAACTCTTAAAACTTATCATTACTCAAACTAAGTTTAAGCGATTTCTTAACATTTGCGTTAGAATAAGTGTTCTGAGTGCTATATTCTTCACGAGGGCCAATTTTTTTTACACTGCTTCGTAAAATAGTTATCTCAAAGTTGGAAAGTTTCGGCTAAAAAATTGGCAACTAAATATCCGTCGTAAATCCGATGGAGTTCATAAAGTAAAATTAAATCTTCGTAATTTCTATACGAATAAAATATATTTTAAAGGTTTTGATGCTACACTATTATGCACTGAAAAGGAGCACAACCTCAAAAGCGAGTTTGTCCCACTACTCGTCTTCTGAATTAATTCCATAAGAAAGTTACGGGGTTAAAAGTTTTCAAGATCGGTGGCGCAAAGTCAGTCATAAAAAAGCATAAAATCTTTCAATACATAATTTCTGTATGAGAAAAAATGGTGCAATGAGTTAACCTGCTGTAAAAACGTTATTTTGGAGAAAGTCCCTTAAATAGTTTGTAACCTCTTACATGTACTTTTGTAAACTTCCATTTTGTCTGTTATTTTTGTAACACTTTTAAATTAACTTAAATAGAGTGCGTTGTATCTTACAAAATACTCGAATCAGGCTGTTAAAATGTTGAACTCAATCCAAAGCATTAAAAAAATACCCTAACTCTCCCTGCATTCAACTACTTAGATACTAGTTAAAAAGCTACGTTGCTCTGTCAGAAATATATATATATTACTAGCGACTTTTTACTTGAATTGTTTGAACGCAATTTTGAAATAGTTTTTTGAAATATCAAACGCAATTCTTGCTTTTAATTTTGTTTTTAGGTTACGCAAAATAAAATGGGAAAAATATTTTCAATCATTATGGATTTCGTTANGAATTAATAATTATAACCTGTTTATTAATATATAAAGCATGCAACTATATTTGAAAAATTGATCTTTTCAGACTGCATTATTTAAATTTCTATTTGATTTAATATAATTTTCAATAATAGACTAAAATAAAATCTATCACTCAGTTTGAAGAATGTTTAAACACGTACAGTTCTAGTTCAACGAAGTTCGATTTGTTTTGATTGTACCAATATGGCGCCGCGGTTGCGGTTAAGGCTTCACGAGTTAACGGGCATGCCGTCTCCTCCTATTTATTACTCTATGGTTATTACTTATTAGAAAATTGAGCAGAATTAAATTAAACCCGATTTCAAGTTTATATGACAATTTGTTTCAAGTTTATGAGAATTTTTATGCAGCTGTTTATGATTCACTACATCAAAAATTAACGAATTTCGGAAATATTAAATTTTTTAGAAATAAGTCAGTATAGTTTCTTATGCAGTAATCAATAGCAAATAAAAGCATTTATTGTTGAAAGCAATATGAAGTTTTTTGAATTTCATCCTATGGAATGTGTTTTTATATTTAAACAAATGTTTGTAACAACTAACTATTAGTTTTCTTCTGCTCGGTATTATAAGTTATATAGGAGATATTATACTCCACTTATTTTAAAAGTATTATTTCAAATCATTCTCTCTTAGACATTTTCCTCACATTTCCTCATAGATATTTTCCTCACTACTCACAACTTTAAAATAAATGCTTCTTATCAGCTTGTAATTTGTTCTATTCGATTGAATGTAAAAAATGCATAAAAATTGGTACATAACTTTAAAATTTTAATTTATTAAACGATTGTTTATTCTTGATTACACTGATTAAAAATATTAAAATAACTATTTTTTAAGAAACTCTGATGTGAATGACAATAACGGAAGTCATTTTCAGAATCAGAGTCAAAAATTTATAAAAAAACTATTTTCATGAAGTTTGACAAAAAGTTTGAAAATATAGACAAGGTTTATTGAGTTTAAAGATTTGTTGGAAAAAAGAAAGAAAATCTAATTATCAAACTTACAAGTACCATAATGATACCTGATGCATAGGAAAATAAAAAGTGTTAAAATTGCATAATAAGATTGGAATTATATATTTGAATTTCTGTAAATGTTGTACTATATTCAGTGTGTTTTAATGTTAGTACTTTCTTCAGTGTGTTTTATTTTGTGGCTGTGGAACCTGTCATGCTTTTTAGCTACGAGAATTGAATAGAAATGGCAGATGAGTAATACTATTTATCTGAAAAAGAAAATTAATTTCATACAGTTAATTTAAATGATAAAAAAAAACAATTTCTAATATTTTAATATTTTAAAACCTGCCACTATTAATGTAAATATGATTTTTTTTTCTTCTAGGTTCAGCTGATTAATTATTTAAATTTGTAGTTTTATAGCTTTAAAAATTCAAGCACCTTAGACAACTGTCTTCTAAAAATATGAGTTCCCATACATAGTTTTTACTAACTGTAGAATTTGGATAAGTATTATTTCAAGATGATTTAACTCAATTTATAAAAATTACAGAAGAATTATGCATTTGAAACTTTCTCTTATAGCTTAACAATAGAAGCAATTACTGCCGAAGGTTCAATATTAAAAACTTCAGGTTGATAAATGAAGATCTCTACTAGTGGAAAAATGTAATGATATACATTATTCTTCATATAATATATATAATATCTTTATGTATATAATATATTTATATATATTATATTTTTGATATAGTGACGTTAAAAATTAATACACTAGGTGGTCCGTATAATATCTCACCTTCGTAAGTACTAAAAAAAAACAGCTTTAGGATGAGCTACATAAACCTGAAGTGTAAAATGTCGCATCTTTGGTTGATAAATTAATACTTCTAAAAATACAAAAATATATACTTAAGGTTACAAAATAATAACTTAAGGTAGAACATGGAACACATCACGTTAATAAAAAATAACCTTTCCAAGTGTTGAAAATACACTTCAGGTTGATTTTTAACAACCAGAAGTGTATAATGGCACACCTTAGGTTGAAAAATATCTACCTCTACAAGCTTAAAATTAGAAACCTGAGGTTGAAAAATAATTACCTGAGATAGAACAAAATTGACCTGAGGTTGATTTATGATAACCTGAAGTGTAAAACGACACACCACAGGTTGTATAGCTCTACAAGTATAAAATTAGATACCTGAGGTTGAGACATATGTGCCTCTGGAGGTATATTTAAGGTATGTTTGAGGTTGATTTTGAGATATTCATTTGCACCCTTTTCTATCTAACGACGTATTTAAATAACAACCACCTTCATACCTTTAAAATATACCTCGTTTATACCGCGATTTTTTTTCATAAGAGATGGCTCTCTTGCTTTGGTAGCCAGACGACCTGCGCTCAAAGTTGAGCACTTTGCGGTAGAACAGCTTCACGAGAACTGATACCGCGCATCCTCGGTCTCTACGCAGGCTGATCAAAGTGGTTACCCACCAGCGTACTGACCGCAGCCAGTGATGCTTGACTTCGGTGTTCTACTGGAAATCGTGTCTTTACGATCAGTTCACTGCGGGACCTATAGAACCTAAAAATGTAATACACTGTAAAAAAAACTCGGTAAATGTTTAACCCATACTCATATATGGCAACTTTACTTTCAAAAAGTAACGAGTAAAAATACAAGTATTTTTGAAAAAAGTAAGGAGTAAAAAGTTAGAAGTTCTTATTTTAAAAAAGTAACGAGTAAAAAGTACAAGTAAAAGTACAACTATTAAACAAAAAAAGTAACGATTTAAAAGTACATTTCTAGGAAATCGAAAATTCAAAGTAACCTAAAATTTTATTGAATAATATTCTTATGTTCCTTAGTGTTCTTGCAAAATTGTTGTTATTTATTTAATTATTTTTAATTTTGAAAGTTATGGACATTAATTTATTTTTAAATTCGGAAAAATACTATAATATAAATTTATAATATAATCGTATAATATGATTTTAAAATCAAATATAATTCAATTACCTTGTTCGACAAATTTGATAAACATTATAACTTATGCTAGAAAATAAATTTAAAAAAAAATGCATTCATATGCAGGAATACCCTATAAATCCAATAAACTACAAATTATATTTTGTTTTTAAATATAAAATTTTTTTACTTTAAAATATTTCATAATGGCAATTTTTGGATTTGTAATAACGATGTGTAATACTATATCCACTCATAATCAAAAATTATGAACAAAAGTTTTATTTTAAAATTTTATGATATGAATAACTAATACGTTTACGTAATAGCATATATGTTACGTTTAATATAATTCAAAAAAAAATATTTTGCTGCAAAATTAAAAAAATTATAATATTTTAGGTTTTTTTTAATGCATACTACATTTCCATTAAATAAAGCATTGTTTTTATAATTTAATACTTTAACGTTAAAAAATGTAAAACTTGTGCCAAAATTTTTTGCAATAGTAATATGAAATTAGTTATTTAAATTATTTAAAAAAGCGTCCAATGCGCACACATTGTTAACAAAATTTTTAATTAACATATTTAAATGAATGAAAAATGTTTCAAATAAATATAAAATTTTATTTTATAAATAGAAAATAATTAGATATTAAAATATTACTTACTTTTTTCAAAAAAGATGAAGTCTTCTTAAAGCAAAGTTTGATAAATAAAAAATTTCAATCTATGCACATTAGTTCAGGTCACCGCGAATAAAAAGAGAAACAACGTTTTTTTCTTTTCTTCTTTATGGTTACTTTTTGGAGGAGTAGCAAAAACCAAAATAAATCTAAGTATCTTTGTGTCAATAAGACATCAAAGATACAGTTCATTTGTTATTTAAACAAAACTATTTTCCAAGAGGAAAAAAAGTCTGTCCCCTTCAAAAAAAAAAAAAAATATTTTCATCCCATGCAGTGATAACAGTATTCATATGGACATTTGTTCATTCCAACCCCCCGAAACTTAACAGTACTATTGAAGATTATTTCTTAGAATTTCATCAAACATTTTGGCTTGAAACTTCAAAATTTAACAAAAAAGGACGTTTTAGTGTTTGTAGAAGCATGTGGTGTAACAATCATTCACATTCAGATTGTCACAAAGATAAGGATTCATGTGTGTCAAGTTAGATTCAGGTGTTAAAATAGCCGGTTCACAGATGTCAGAATAATTAAAGCCTTCACACATTTGAAGGTTGGATGAATTATTTTTCTTAAAATTGTATACATTCATTATACTTAGTTTACAGAATTTCAAAGCGCACTTTTTACCATTCTGAAACTTTTTCTTGAGATGAAAACCACTGGTATTCAAAACCTTTGCTATTCGTGTCATCCTTTATCCCAGGCAATTTTCAGAAGATGAATAATGACTGTTCTGGACACACAATTCTGGCGAACACTCCACTCACAATGATAGTTGCAGTCAAAAAAAGATCAAAAGAGCCGTCTTTTCCCTCTCAGGAATGACAATTTTAAAAGGTCAAGGTATTTAAACACGAAGTTAGCTGTCAATGCATATATATTGCACATTAATTTTATAAATTAAAAAACATAAGCATTTTTTTAATAATTTTTTTTTTTTAGAAAGCTTACCGAGTTTTAGAAAAAAGTAACGATTTCATTCGACATTNAATTTTATAAATTAAAAAAACATAAGCATTTTTTTTAATAATTTTTTTTTTTAGAAAGCTTACCGAGTTTTAGAAAAAAGTAACGATTTCATTCGACATTTCCGTTACAAATACTTGTACTTTTTTCCTAAAAAAGTAACGAAAGTACAAGTAAAAGTACGAAATTTAAAAAGTAGCGAAGTGCAAGTAAAAGTACGTACTATTTACTTGTACCAGCGGTACAAGTAACGAAAGTAGAAGTACTGCCATATATGCCCATACTTGGTGAAAAGTTTCTAATTGCACCATAAATTGGTTAAATAAGAAACTGTTTTATTTAAGTTGAAACATAAATCGGTAAATATGATCGAGAAATATATTCATGGCGCAATCGATTGCACCAAACTTTCGTACTGTGAGAGGCACAAACTTTAACTGTGACCGATAACTTATCTTGTAACTGTTGACTAATGGCGGATTTTGTTGTCGAAGCCAGCTATCATCTCATGCAAGTTGTCTTTGAAATTGTCTATTTCTTTTGCAGGTAAGTAAACTTTTCTTATTTATTTGCAATAAGTACAGTTCATTTCTTTCATATCATCTTTAAAAATTTTGTTTTGTGTTCTGAAAGAGTTAGTTTCAAATTTTTTCTGGGAAACCGTATTCGTTGTATGAATAATTAAATATTTTAAAATCTATATTAGCTCTTTTTCAATAAATAAGGAGATACATCTATTTTATGCGCACAGATAATGCAACATCAGTGACAAATAAACGGTAAATACGGCAGTTGTAAGCAGCATAGCTTTCCGCCAAAATTTCTGCCTGTGAAAATTTTCTAGGTTCGTGTTTTAATTGCATTCTACTGAACAAAAAAAAATAAAAATAATAAGTACTTTCTGTTAGGATTAAAACTTTTTATCAATATCTGATTTTCATATTCTATATTGCTCATTTTCGTTTGTAATGTCACATAATTACTCGAATGTTTGTCAATGCATTCTTAAATGCTTTTGTAGTAAAATTTTCAAATCGAATTACGCTCCATTTCACCTCAAGCCGTTGTCATGGAAACTGGGTTTTTTTTTAAGTTGGTTGGGTGCACAAGGTAGGAAAGGAAGTGGCTAATATTGGTGCTAAAGAAAACAAAGCGCTAATTTTTTGTAGTCGCCAAGAATCTTACTGAAATTTTGAAAAAAGTACCGGCAAGAATAGGATTTTTTATAGCATTTAGAAATAAGCTGATTTCTTATTATGATTTAAAAAATAAAAAAAAATTCTTGTTAATCTTTAACTGAGGGGAGCAAATTTTAAATGAAACAAAATATCAGACTTAAAAAGTTAATAAATATTTTTTTTTATTAAATCTAAATAAATAAAAATACTTAGAAGCTCATAAATACTTTGCTTTCGATAATTATTTTACTATGCAATCAAGGGCGCCGGCAGAATAATATAAAAGGGGGTGCAACCGTCAAACAAACTACCCCCCCCCCNAAAAAAATTAAAAATATTCTGTTATTACATTTTGTTTTGCTATTACATATACTTTCATCGGTTAATTTTTTTCAAGATATATTTCTTCATTGTTAACAAGATATTTAAAAAAAAGTACGACTTTCTTGTACTTGCAAATTTTGCCACGAGAAACTGTATTGATGGCGCTGGCATAGCTACTGACTTTGAAAGACAAATAACTGTAAACAGTAATTTCGTATACTAACGTGTTTGTGCACGCTTAACATTGGTATTTATTGTGCTGATGAAGTTCTACAGTTCTGAGAAGTCAGTTTGTGTTATACATCTTTGTTAAACTAATAACTAAAAGAAAATATAATATTATTTATATTTTATTAAATGAAATTTAAAAATATAGCTTAGCTATCTGCTCAAGAAAAAAATCTTTTTTTGACAGTTTAGATAAAAAATTACTTTCGAGTGTTCGACTTATGAATAGATTTTACAAATTGACTGCATTCGGTTATTTTTTGTAGAAAAAAGTAACTTTTGTAGAAAAAAGTTATAAACAGATTTGGACAGCAAACAAGAGGATTACAATTCTTGTTTGATTAAACAATTTTTTAATTGTTATGTATCAATAATTACTTAATTATTTGTTTTTGAATAAAAATATTTTTTAAAAAGTTTTTTTATAACAAAATTATTTTTCTGTATCTCTTTAATTGTTTAAAAAAAAGACAGGGGGTGCAAGTGCACCCTCTTGCACCTCCTTGCCGGCGCCCCTGTATGCAATCTTTTTTTTTTGCAGATTTATGTATATTACTTTAGCCCACATTAGTATTTTGTGAGGGGGGGGGTAGTTAACATGAACATGAATTCGAATGTTTTTATTGATCATGAAAAAGGTCATATATATTCTTTATAATATTTACAGTTTTTTTTTTTTTTAAATAATAATTTTTTTGAAAAGTTTTTTTTTTCAACTATGTTAGTAATTTTTTTAATCTGAAATATAACTGCTTCTATGAAAAAAAAAATTTTAGTAAAAAAGATAATCCTCATAAACAGTACAAGTGGAGTCTTAATACCATCCAAATGAATACTGCTTATGTGTTTATCAGCTGCCATATCCCGCCCTCTTAGACTCAACACAAACTCTTTGATCTATCTAAGTGGTTATGATGTTCATTTAATATTTTAACAGTTGACAGTTCCTTCTGCAATTTGCTTGCTGGGTCGCCCTGCGTAAAATTCAATTCACAATTCTACAAATTCAACAAATTCTACTTAGGTGCTTAGGCACATTTTATCTGCAAAAATAAATAAATAAATAAATAAAATAGTAATAATAATAATATTTTAAATATCAGAACCTTCCTTTCCAGGATTTTTGTGGTTGAAAGGAGGCTTTAAAAAAAGTAAGGATTCAAATTTTATGTTATTTCAATTCTTATACATTTTATTAGCATAAATTACATAATTTATAATCTTCTTTCATTAGCACACAGGTACCAACAACTTCAATGCTTTTAGTCAAGAAAAAGGCTTAGGAAAAAATATTGTTATAGCAAGTGCCAAACCTATTGATAAAAGTATTTATTCTACCGAAAATACCAGAATTCTAGAAGGTTATAAACAGTTTTTCGAAACTTCATAAGTACTAGATTCAAGAACAGCTTACAAACAAGGAATGTGTATAGTTTCAAATTTTGAGAATGAAGGAACCCATGTTTGGCAAAACAATTACTTTGTGAAAAGACTGCAAAGTTTTATTTGTATGTAATCATTTTAAATCTCGTTGAGTTTTTTACACAAAGGGTTATCAACTGAAAAATGTGATGTAGTTAAAGTAATAGCACCAGAGAATCTATAATAATGAATATATAATAATGAATATAATAATGAATATATAATAAAAATATTACTTTTTTTCAAATACTCACCACCATTTACTAATTTGTAAGAAAATGACAGTAATTTTTTTTTCTAAACTGAGTGAAATTTAAATTTTTTTTTATCAAGTAGTAAGTTATGTTTGTAAAAAAGTAATTTAGTTATAGTATTGTAAATTTTAATTTAGATGAGGAAGAGTATGTCAAGAAATTTAGTCTCATTAAAATATTGAAAATTATTTTCAGTTGATTCCAAATTTCAAAATTGTAAACATTGAGGCATATGCTAACATAATTTTTATTTTAAATTACTATAAATTAAAAATAAGTTTGAACTGAATGCACTTTTTAGTAAGAAAAACATACTATCTATCATACTTTTGAGAGAATATTTTTTTATTTTTTTAATGAATGCTGTGATATTTATAAAAAGTATAATATATTTAAATTTTAAGATTTTGCATAAAAATCGTTACATTCTATCTATGTATACAAACATCAAAGTGATTGTAAATGAATAAATTATGTTTGAATATTGATCTGGATTCGTATATTATTATTCGAGGTATTTTTACGGTAATGAACACTTGCTTTGTTCGATTATTTAATTTTTTTAATAGAAAAAAAAATGAAATAGAGGTTAATAAAATTAATTTTTTTAAAAACTTGATTTTCAGAAGTCGTTAGCAAAATAGAATGGTACAGTAGTTTTTGAAATGAACTTAAGAACGCCAATTCATTTAAGCTTTATCTTTTACGCATATCAGTTTACGTCAGCATGGAGGTCGATGCAAGCAGAATTCGCAATAAGCGGGATTCGTACCTGGGGTACCTCAATGAACGCGCAATCCCCTGAGCCACCGCGACTCAACTTAAAATTATGTCAGCTACGAATAACGTGCACATACGTCAAAGAGCAAACACGGCCATCAACTGCACTTTTTAGTTGTCATATTGATAATATAGATCACCAAAACCAAACTCACGGGTCTTTTTCTTTTTTTTCAGTGGTGCTTATTGAAAAATGTTTTAAAGTAATAATAATGAAAAAATATGACATAAAAACTTAGTCACTACGCTGAAAGTGGCTCTGATTGTACAAGGATGAGGTAGCAGAGCGTGGTCATAGGAGGAGAATAATATGGTAAAAATTGATTTTGTATTATGAGAGTGATAAAATCAAAATATCGTTTAAGATTAATATGCGCCTTAATTAAGTACAAACTCAAATCATTAATTAATAGTTTAGAATTAATTGCTTCATTTTAATTTTATATGTAACTAAATGAATCTTTTAAAATGTTTATTAACAGTAAAATCGAAGTTTATACTTATGCTTCATTTTCAGACTTATACATGGCTCTTTGCTTAAAAATCCCTTAGGAAGTTTTGGGATAGACTTCCTGAAAAGGTTGGCAACCCTCGATTTTATTTTATTTTACAATCGGCGTTGAACAGATTTGCGAATATCAATGTTGAATTTTGTAGTATTGTCTTTTGAACCCAACCCAGAGGACAAGGGAACTCCTGTATTAAGCATCGGAACGAAATAGTCTTCGTGGAGGACTTTTTAATAGAACTAACCGGCATTTGCGTTGCACTACAAAAATGTCCCAGGGCGATAACAAGCAGATTCTAACCCGTGTTCCGTTTACCACCGAGGATAATTTACGCCAGTACCAGTTGGCAGCAGAATCGACCAACCGATTCGAGCCTGGATTGAGCGGAACACCTCCTAGAGAAGACAACCTTTTTCTTGAATAGCTCCGTTGTCAGCAGATGGAGGCTATAAGTGCAATGCGTTTGTCAGATGTGTTGTTGTCGAAGGCCACGGGGCTGTTTTATAGTGGAGCCATCTATGGCCACACCCGTTTACAGGGCGAACCCATCCATTCATCCACAGATCGTAATTTTGACCTGAACCAGAGAACGATCAATTTCCAATACAGTACCACCAGAGGTATAATTTGTTATGGGAACATAGGACTTAGTGATTTAAAGTACACCAGTCATCATTTACTACTAGGAGAGTCTTCGGCCGGATGGATTCAAACTCCCGTCCTCACGAGCGTGGGTCCAGCGCCTTACCAAACAGGTTATCCTAGCCCCATCAGATGTGTTAACGGACTTAATTAATCCGCTGAATAGTAGAATTGGAAATTCCATTATTTTTTATTGAAAAAATCTTTCAATGTTTTCAATTTATGATGAGTCATGAACGATTAAAGCCTATAAATACAAGAAAGTTTGTTAAGATTTTTTAAATTTTTTTTATTTACTTAAGATTTGACTTAGCTAAGTAAAAGTTATAAATGTTTTAACTAGGTAACTTAAAATTTATATTTCTGTATATATTGCGAGTATAAAAGTTTTAGGTTGCGTAATTGTATTTTTACCCTTATTTTATTCAAACTTATTGTTGTATCATTCATGACATAAAAACTTAGTCACTCAAAATTCTTACGCGGATATTTATGCTTTAAATTGTAGCCCTTGTTTTCATGAATATTTAATTATTGTATTTTATGAAAAAATAAAATATTTTTTTCGTTTCTTAATATTTTTTAAAAAATTTTAGAGTTGTTATTAAGTTTGATGTTTCTATTGTTTATACAATGTATCCCAACTAAATGAAACCACCTTGATTCCTTGCCATAACTGAACACAAGGATAACCAATGATAATCAAAATATATATTCCGTGAAACCTCTCGGGAGCGACCACTCTCTGTTCCACACTAAAATGGTCGTTGATGGAAGTTGCCTTCAAAATGTTATTGAAGGAACATGATTTTTCACAACCGGTTTTAATTTTAGTCAGTGTAATTTTCTTGGTTTGGAAATGCCATTTGTGTTGGCGACATGAAAACCGGATCTTCAATAAAAATGATCGCTACTGCTATAATTATGTGACAAATTTACCAATTATGAATGATAGAACTATTTTAAATAAATCATGTCTTTTGTTTAAGTTTACATTTAATTATTAGTTAGCTTTAAAAATAAGAAGAGGTTTGTTTGTTTGAGATGCTTAGCTTTTTACGAAATATTTTAATTTAACTAATTTAATTTTTAATTCTAATTTAACTTTCTACTCGAAAAAAAAATCATTGATGGCATCGTTTTAAGTGCAATCAATCTGACTGCAATATAAAGTTGTAGATCTGTTTCACTCGTCAAAAAGAGCTCTATAAGTAAGAGCCACACATAAATATTTTGAATACAGTTTAATCTAATTATTTGCTTTGTTAATATTTTTGTTTTGATATTTTTCGTTTTCCCTATTTGACCTTTTCCGCATTTGGTGCTGAGAGAGGATTTAATGGTCTCTTCTAAAGGTTTTCCTCAACACAAAATCTATAGTGCCTCCCAAAAGGGGTGGAGAAATTCACTACATAGAGGTGGTTTTTCCTGGAGGTTGCACTGTATTAAGAAAGACAATTCCTGTTTCTCCTGGATAGGAATAAATAAGGAAAAAATTATTTCATCGAAAGGAAGCCACTTTTGATTATAGCTAATATATCCGTCATGTTTATATGTCACTTAAAATATATAATGTTGCGTACCATTTATTAAAACCCGAAGAATATTAGCATGAATATTTTCCCAGATTTCTATGAACATCAATCTGCAGCACGTTGGTGACGATGGTAGTGTTTTTCGAAGCTTTGTAAATTTGTCGAGTAATTAGCATATATTTAAACTATTTAACTAAATTCTTGTGTGAAATGATGACTTGGTATGTTTCAAACGTATAACAAATGCTTTTGGATCATTATTAGAAGTTTAAAGGAGAATAATTATGCAATTTCAAAAAATATATATTGATAATATGGCGGCCAAAATGGTGGTTTGTTAAGATGAAGTGTACTGGTGAAATATGAGCGCTTCTTGTCGAATTTCATTGACAAACTGGTCACAGCCAAGTAAGTTTCGATTCTTTTTACTGATTGATAAAAAACATTAATTGTGGTCGATTATTTGTAATATTAATCTTTTTGTGTCATTGATTTCGTTCGACTCATTGTTCATTGTTGTAATGTTTAATAAAAATTCTGCGTCAAACAGTTAAGTATAACAATTGGGCTCGATTATTTGCCGGTTAATTTCAATCTTCATCTCAGATTCATCTGGTAAATAACTCATATAAACTGTTATAAAAGACATGTATGTTTTTAGTTATATAATAAAGATAATTATGTTCTCATAGTGTTCAATATCTTAGAAATATAGCGCCAACTTGGCATCTTTGTCTTGGCATCCTCGCCACCGTTTCTTGTAACCCCAAGCAGTTGAAAATTAGTTGTTGATCTTATAGCAATAGCGTGCTCGTAGCACCAATCAGAATAAAATCTTAGTTACAGTCCATATCTATTTTAATCATTTGTTATCAAACGAACCAGCATAGAAATCAAATCAATTGGTATCGAACACATAGGATTTACATAAATCTGCTATTTGTACAAATTAATTATATAATATTCAACTTCCATTCACTTCGGTTATATTCGAATTCATGTTAATACTCTGTCTGTGCTGTGTTTATGTTTGATTAACAGATTAATTTTATTTTAAATTGTATTTATAATTTATTTACGTTGTACTAGAGCTGCACAATGGGTTAGTGGCGTTAGTCAGGGAGCATCCCCGAGAATAATCTGAAGACATGCTATCACAATTTTGATCATCTGCAGCGGGGATAGACATCTCCGTTTCGGTATCCCGACGACCTACGCATGAAGTCGAGTACTTTACGATAAAACAGTTTAACGATCACCAATACCACACACCCGCAGTTCAATCACCGGTCATCAAAGAGGTCACCCTGACACTGACCGAAGTCAGTGATGATTGACTTCGGTAATTTTATTTTAAGAGATATTATATACATACATCCTAAATTTATGATTCTTGCTATAAATTTTATCGTATAAGTAACCTTGCTAATTTTTATGTGTGTCATATCTTACTGCAATTGTAAATTTTAGTTTTGCTGATAACAAATATGGTGGCGGCTACTTTACACCAAGTAGTGTAAAAGAACGTTCTAAGTACTTGTAGAGACTCGAACCTCATTGCTCATCCAATTGGTTGATTGGATGGAATAACATCTCTGGACCGAAACTGATAAACTTTTTACGTCTTAGTTTCCTTTGGATGGAATCAGTACATCAGATTCCTGAGAATGTGCACATGCTTGTGAGATACGTTGACTGATGTTTAAGTATTACACGAACTGCCTTATTTTCTCTCTTCTTGTTTGTGGATATCCCGCTGTACTGATTTCCTGGAATTAATGTATTTTGCTTTTAGAATTGGGTTTAGATTAAAATGTTTAAATTGGTTAAATGAATTTGTTTATGTTTGTTACTGCCTCTTTAAAACTTTCTGATGCCATATTTTGGGGTTAAATGAAGAGGTAGGCTCTGCACTTTAGTGATATAATTGTCAGGAGTGGATAATGTCCTACAGTCTCCTGCCCTAGTTTCACTACACCAGGAACTATCCTTGGTTTTGATGTAGCGAAACACTTCTTGAAACACCACTTTGGTGTTGAGTAATTGGCACCAATTTTGGTGTTCAGATACAGTGTGTTTAACTTCCTGAGCCCCAACATTGGATAACATTTGGTACAGCATTCTCAGGAAAAAAATATGTTACGATTTTCTATTTGTATGCCTTTACAAAGCAATTGTCGATGTGAAAACATAATTCGATTTATCATCGTTGGTCGGAGATTTTAATTGCTAGGAAAAATTTATAAGAAGGATAAGAAGTTCGACTTAAGCAACCTTTTGGGTAAGTTGCTTGAATTTCAGTATCGACGATTTTGTTTTACGAACAAATATACTTTAAAAATGTCTTGCAAAAATTCTAAAAATCAAAATTTCTTTTTAAGTAATATTTAAAAATAACTAAAAAAAATTTATAAAATTTAATTTATTGATTTTTTTAAAAACAAATATATTATTGCTTTGACGAGTTTAAATCTTCTGAGCTGCATATATTTCAGAGAGACATTTTCTGCCGTCATTTAATGGATTTTTTAGATTATCATATTGCAAAGCTAAATTGCAAATTTTTTGTAAAGACCATAAATTGTGACACCGCAGGATATAATGAAATTTTTACTTTTGAAAACTTGAGAGAAGACGTAAACCTCAGGTCAATGCCAGCTTATTTTTGTAGCCACGCAACTTTAACGAAAATACAAAATATTTCGTTTTCTTTTCACTCCAATTTGCATTCCAATTACCAGAAAGAGCCACCTTAAAGATAAAATTTCAAGATGGAAGGGAAAAGGGCGTCAGGCGCCGAGATAAATTTTGATGATGCCGTCATTTAAAGCTCAGAAGATCCATTATTTGCCTTGTTTGTCCTTTTCATTAATTTCAATATTCAAGTATTCTTTATGAAGTTACATTAAAACACCATTCATGCAGAATGCTTTCACAAAAACCAACCTATTCACTCTATTTGTGAATTATTTTTGCGTTTAAAAACGCTGATTTTGGCATTACTTTGGATGTTGATGGTAGATTTTTTATATTTAAGTACGAGATGCCTTGAATTGGTTGTTCTCTTGCACGATGCTATACATCGACAGAAGCAAAACATCAGCGTTACAGAACGTATGCAAGTCTTTAGTTCAGCAATAAGGATAATTATACTTTAATTTTTAAATATCTGTCAATTGTATTAAATAATTTTATAGCATTTAATTTCTATCTGATTCTGATCTGTTAAGCCTAATTTGAATTCGCACAAATATCTTTGTTATGCGTACATCTGATATACAAACTAATTTTATTTTAAAAATTAGTGTGCATGCAAGTTAAATTAACTGTTCTTATTTTTAATTGTATCGTTTAAATAACTTTACTGATTCTTATGAGCATTTTATCTTATTATTATTATAAACTTTAGTGTTAAAGTGTTATTGAGCACTAAAAACTATGGCAACTACATTTATAATAATTCTTGATGTAATAAGAACTGATCTTATTGCACCAAGAATTATCTCTGGTGCACTTTTAATATAAATTAGTTACCACCATACTTGGCGTTAGGTACACTGAATTTTTTTACAGTGTATAAAAGACATCAAGACTAAAAGGAAGACACCGTTGCGTGATTTTCCACTTTTATGACACTGTTTAGCAATTTAGCTTAGGTAACAAATTTTAAAAGAAATAAATGCTTGTATTATAATTGGGACCAACTATAGTCAAGAGGAAAAATTTCAAAAAAAACAAACAAAAAAAATCAAGTCGTTAAAGGCCGTTGGATCGTAAATTAGTTACCGGTGCATACTAATCGGGCTGAATCAGTGGGCTCAGTACGTTGTAAAAGCTTTGGTGTCTCCGAATTTGATTTTGAACAATTCAAAAAATTGTGCAAAGGAATATATTTTTTTTTAGTTAACAGCAAATCGAGATTTTATATTCAATTTAAAGGGTGTAAACAAATTTAAAACTCTTAATTTAAAATATCCACTTCGATTCTGTTAAGCGTAGTTCGAATTAGTCTTGATATTTTCTTTGCTCAACATATATGTTTGATTTACAAAAGTAATTTTATTTCAAGGATTAGTATATCTATGCATCCTAAGTTCTTACATTTTACTGTCTCCTAAAAATAACTTTGTGTATCTTATTTTGTTATAGTTATAAATATTTCTGTAACAAAAATAGTGGAAACTACACTGTTGAAAATTCCTAGCCACGTTGCAACCAAAAATTAGTACTCATTTGCTGGTTACATAAAATGGAGCTGAATTTTACCATATTTTTGTATTTTTACCAGCTCCAAATATCAGTAGAAAGTTGCACACACCAAAAGTAAGTGTTTTGCAGAAACAAAACACCTATTTTTATTCTTTCTTTTATAAAAGCATAGAAAGATTGCACCATTATTAGGTATTTTTAAAGAGCTCAAATGATGGCCATGGTTGCTATTTACCGTAAGTAGGTTATTTTAGGACCTAACCATTTTATACCGAAAAAATATTTAAATAGGCAACATAAAATGAATTAACTTTAATTAATGCAAATAAGCCACTTACCTACCTAAATAAGTAGGAACCAACATACATTAGTCGTCCCGGTACACCGAGACCGAATGATAAAGAAAACATGGCGTCGTAAACAAGAACGTTTAGTTTAGTTTACAGTCACCGTTAAAGTTTTGCGTCTTTTACCAAATTTTAGTGCAGTCAGTTGCACCGTAAAAGTATATATCTATCACGCTTCGCAAATTATGGTGTAACTTAAATAAAATGATCTTTAATTTAACTAATCTTTGGGATAATGAGAAACTTTGCACCAAATACTGGTCAAAGATTTACCGAGTTACACAGCGTAATGTAAAAAACGTTCTTGATATTTCATTATGCCGGAAACTGTTTTGTACAACTTTGGTTTAAAGTAGTTATCATTCTTGGTATTAAGAAACACTGAATTTTTTTACTGTGTATAGGTTGGTGTTTTTCAGGCAGTTTTTTGATCCGGCTCTAGTTAAAATAACTCTCCAATTCTGAATGAAGCAAGCAGCAAATTCACAAACATAAAACTTTTTATTTATTTCATAAAATAAATTGGATGCAATGGAAATGAATTAATAAATAAAGGATGAGGTTGAAAAGGATTGTTTTTCATTCGACTTCATTTTCTTTGTCACTGACATGAAAAAATGATGGACATTCATTAAATAATTGTCGGCAATTGCCTCCTTTGCTTCCTACATCAGCTGCATCAGCATAATTTGAGAAAATAAACCTTGAAACTGGTAGAATTTCTTCTTTTTCCAATTCCTTTTGCCTTCTAAAAAATGAAATTCATTTCATTAGGTAATTCACATCGCAGAAATGGATACACAAAATTATTGAAAATTATCTTTCGTTTTTGTCGGAGCGTTTCCTGGAAAACGCGAACTCTTCGTCTAATTAAGTGAAGTACTTTACTCATTTGTTTAAGGACATAAATTTCGTCAAAAGCATTGAGTTTAGTGCCGACCGGTTGTGTGGTGGTCAGGGGGCTTATCTCACATCAGAAAGGTCCTGGGTTTGAATCCCGGTCAAGGCATGGGTGTTCTTTGTACTATCAATCCTTACTGTGGGAGGAACTTTGGCCCACCTATTATAAATCCCGGGAAAGAGTGGTCAACAAATCTGCCCTACTGATACCTGAATGACGAGGATCAATTGGATGGACAATGGAAGGGAAAAAAAATGAATTTAGTTCGTAATATCAAGGAGAATGAGAGAAAGATTTTAGTCCTTACCAGGACCCAATAAGCGAGGACACTAACCCCTATACCTTCCCGTCATACAGAGCAAATGGCAAGTGTTAATATAGAGTTAAAAAAATGTTAGCGAATTCTCAGAATTTACTTCGATGCACTTCCGTTAAATATTTGAAAGTTTTGTCAAAAATCGTCGGATTTCGTGATGAAACGATTGTTAAAAATAATGAAATGCAGCTGAAGGATTGCAATATTAATACAAATAAGTGTTTTATTTCAGAGAATACGTAAATATGTTTCAATTGCTCGAGAGGAATATGTAGATCTTAATCTCATATTTATTTTATTAATGTATGCTTCTATACAACTTTAAATAATTTTTTCTCAATAATTAATTTTTCACATCTTTTCAACGTAAAGAATATTTTCAAACAATTCAATTTTTCAACTTAAAACAATCTTTTCAATTTTCAAACAATTTTTTCACATCTTTTCAACTTAACACAATAAAAGCTAACTGTATGAAACATGAATTATAATGGCATTTTTGAAAAGAATAAAAAAATTATATATTAAAGATGGCTTTTGCACGAAATAAAATAATCTTTTAAAAATATTAAAGTTTTTAGTGCTATTGAGTAAAATACTTTTAATCTTCATTTTTGATGAGGATATACATTTTTGCTAAGAGTTTGAAAAGTATATATTAAAGGTGACATTTGATAAGAAATTTTCTAAAACATGAAAGTTATTAATGCTATTGAATAAAATAGTTTGACTTATGCTACTTGTAATTATTCTTTATGACTAATTTTTATAATCTTAGACGAATATGAGGTAGGAATATGAGGAATCTTTCTACTATGACGAATATGAGGAATCTTTCTACTACATGTGATTTAATTATTAATTACATAATTATGTTACAAATATTTATACAAATTTTTTTCTTAGATCAATATTTTATACTCTACTTTAAAATGAAATTCCATTAAAAAAAACATGGTGTTTTACACCCAGTTCCCATTCTAAATGTTACCTTGAAATTTTTGCAATTTTTTAAAAACTTATTTTGCTATGTCATTGCTATTATTGCGTTACTATTTATTTGCGCAAAAAAAAAATCATTAACTTGAAAAAAAAGTAAGTTTTATTCGAAAAATAATTTTTAATAATTAATATTTTTTATTACATAACTTATTAATTGGGGCTATGAACTTTAATTATAAGAGACTAAAGTTTTTTATGTTCTTAAACTACGCAATTTTAAATTAGAAATTTAAAATTTAAACATTACAGGGAATACTGAATAATCCCAAGAAACTGAAGCAGTAAGATATTACTAGATTAAAAACTTCATTCGCTTCAAAAATATAAAAATTGGAAATAGCAGTCACTTTTGTTTCTTCTCATTCACGTCTGGCAAGTCTTGAAAATGGGTGGCTATTTTTGAGTGCTTGGAACATGTCGACTGTTATTTCCAGTTCGTATATTTTTAAAGTGAATGAAGTTTTAAACAATCAAGTAATATGTGGAATGGTCTCTGAATAATAATAACTCAAATTTAAGACTTTTTAAAATTTGTATAAATCGCAAATCACTAATCTATTTTTATTTCAATTTTACATTTTGTCATTTAAAATTATAAAGTTTAGGACATTGTAAAGCTTTTATACATAAAATTCAATTTCTTAATAATTAAACTAGATGATAACGAAATGGAAAAAAAACAAAGCATTCTCTTGGCTAAACTATTAAAAGTATTTCTTTGAGATATCGTGGGAATCCAATATTACCAATTTTTGTAAACAATGAATACATTGTACCGGGATAAACTATCAATAGTATCTCTTTTAGATGATTTGGGAGTCCAATGTTAGCAATTTTTATTAACTATGAATACATTGTACCAGGATGTAACTTTTTGAAAAAATTTACAGTTGCAATTTTTTTAAATAAAATGTAAGAATATTTTGTATTAGTGGAATTTTTTTTTAAAAAATGATTATGTAACATAAATACTATTAAAAATCTCTGAAAACCATATATAAACCCAAAATATATTTTAAAAAAATAGAGTAATTTTTTAAAAATTTTTTAATATGAGTAATCTTGAAATTAATTTATTTTTAGAACGTTATTAAACTTATAGAATTAGCGACACTCCAAATATCCGGACTAGCAGAAACTTTCTTCAAAAAGTAGTTAGGGAAGACAATAACAACAACCAAAATTACGTAATAAGTCACCGTTATGAAAAATATACCTTTTTTTCCGAAAGGTTTAAATTTCTCGAGAGCCAATGGCTTGCATCCTTTTTTCTTTTCTTTTTTTTCTTTTTGCTCTTACAGTGAAACCTGCCAAGTCGACCACCTACGTTTACCTGTTTTACCAAGAATCGAAAGGAGAGCAAAACCTTTATAATCTGCCAACCGATCTATTTCAAATGTTGACCACTGAAATAAGTCAAATTCGGCTAAGAGTGTTATTGAATGCAATTCTTCATACGTTGATCGACGTAAAACTATTTTTTCTGTGTTTCACTGAATGAAATGTCACCGAAATAAGTATTAAGAGTTAAGCTTTGTGAATTGACCATAAGGGAAAACTAATGTTGTTTTCATAGGCCATTAAGCTCAAGGGCTGTGACTGCTCTTGTTTTTAAGTGGCGCCATCTATGGCCAAGAATTCGTCTTCTGCCACACCCATACGTCACACCCGCTATTAAAGTGTACCCATTCATGCAGCTATTCATTCATCCACAGATCGTAATTTTGACCTGAACCAACGAACGATCAATCTCCAATTCATTACCCCCAGAGGTTTAATTTGTTATGGGAGGGTAAAACTATTAACATACTTATTACATATAAGTATGTAAGCAGTTTACCATACATATATGTACATATACATACATAACAAACTTATATGTTAACATATAAGTATGTTAATAAGGAAAACTATTAACATACTTATATAACAGACTTATTAACATTACTATATCGCTATTTTATGTAAGAAACACATGATTTGACTCTGACTGCTGCATAATTTGAGCAAGGCAATAGTACAAAAATGATCAACTAATATAATTACTATTAATTCAATACAACTGCTGTCATTAAGGAGTGGGTAAGATCTTTTCAATTTAATGCCTTCTACCGCCTAATATGCCAAAAATTTTGAAAACTAAAAATACTTACCATTTCTTAATGTCAATAAATGTAGAAATGTTTATAATTGTAAATTAATATATTTTATTACTTAAACAGCAACAAAATTTCGTGATTAAATTATTTCATTAAAGTGATGTAAGGGTAAAATAAATTAATTTCAAAATGCGCGTTTAATATCCAATATTAACTGTCAAAATGTAGTGACCTTAAGGGGTTAAAAAATATTAACTAATAATTCTTAAATTTTGTGTATAGATTGTAGTTCAGAAAAGGTAACTTTTAAGCGTCACCATAAACTGATTAACGAAATCAGTGATTCTGTTTAATTTATACTGTTAGTTAATCACATTTTCACAACTTTTTCTCTATTGCGGAGGCAGAAGATATCAATTAAGAATGACAAGGTTTTGCATGCTTTTTATTGATGGTAGTTGATTATATTCCAGTCTAAGTACTGAAATAGTTTAGATATTTCGACTTTTTTGGCCCTCCTTATTACTTACTCAAAGTTGATTTTAATCAAAAAAAAATAATCATTTGTTATTACTAGAAGTATTGTAATAATTTTTGACAATTGTTACAAAAATTTTTATCGGAAACGAAATAAGCTTTTATTACTAATTAATTTTAAATGAAGCGTGCATAATTTGATAAAATATGTTTTAAGATGTGTTCTCTTGAAGTTTTTTCAAGTTTGTTTAAGTGGGTTCTTTTGAAAATTTGGCAGAACCTGATTGCGTCAAATGCCTGAAAAAGTCATGATGTAATATTGTCTGACTTAAAATAAACAAAAAAATTTCTAAAAAGAACTCTAGTTAAATCTGGTCAAAAATTATCAATACTTGAAATTCACTGGTGTAAGAAATTAAGAGAATTTGCAGACTTGGTCAATTATCTCAAGAACTACATGACCGATTTTAATGAAATTTGATATGTACACACATTGATACAATACAAAACGAATTGTTGAGTGACTATTTGTTTTGTATTGTATTAATGTATGTACATATCAAATTTCATTAAAATCGGTCCAGTAGTTCTTGAGATAATCGACCAAGTCAATAAATTCTCTTAATTTCTTACACCAGTGTACTTTAATCTCGTAACCATAATCACCGACTTTGGACTACTGACGAAGAGATTTCTTTAGTTAAATAGACATTAGATATTTTACCTCATTAAGTCAAAGATTGTTTGTCCCCAAGCTCCTAGTCTTGAATTCTTTTGATGAACTTCACACACGGCAAGAAGTCTGCATTCAGCCTGATAAAGATCATATTTCTCAAACGCTCTTTCCAATTTTTCCATAACACCCCATAAATTCTTAGCATATTCTACAGCACCAGCAGCTTTTTCTTTAAGCGACCGTCTGCTTCTTTTCGAGGAAGGTTTGGAACCAAATCCTAAGAAATTAGCGATGGATGATGATCCAACTGTAAGCAATCCTAAGATTGGTAAGCCAATCATACCCATCATAACAATATCACCCAGTAGATCCATGCCACCACCGAATTGACGACGAATCATATTGAAGCCGCCGGACGGTTGAGGAAAAAATGGTTGATACAAAGGTTGGAATTGACGACTTTTCTGTACATGAGGAATGTCAACATTTGGCTCTGTAACTACTTCCTCTTCTTTCTTTTCAGTTGTTTTGATGTCCGTTTCAGTTGTTTTCATGTCCGTTTCAATTGTTTTCATATCCGTTTGAGTATTGTTGGTTTGTTCTTTGTCATGATGATGATCATGGTCATCGTGTTCATGGCTATCGTGCTCATGATTATCGTGTTCATGGATGTGATCAGAATGCTGGGATGAATCCTTCGAAGGATCTTTTATATTTTCGCTGGCTAGGCAAGAGGCGAGGAGAAACAGAAGTAAAAATTGTACTTTCAACATGCCTGCAAGAACAAGTTAAATAATGTTCATTTAGCGAGTAATTAAAAGCATAGAAATTCATTTGTCAAAGGTATCTCATTAAAATCCATTCATTTTCACTCTTAATAATTTGATAACCTAGAATAAGAGCATTTTTTTAAACAGTTTTCAGTTACAAAATGGATGCCATAGGAAGCAGGAGCCATATTGACAGAAGATAATAATGATAGTGACAAATGATAATAATGATGATAATAGTGACAAATGATAACGATAATAATGATAGTGACAAAAGATAATAATGAATAATTTTTTCTATTCAATTTCACTTATAGTTTATGCCCTTATTTCCAAATTTCAAGATTTAGATTTTTTTTGAGGGGTTATTCTTTTTAAGGCCCTTGCTAATATTAAGTATGAAATGCCATAAAAAATAAACTAAGCTTATATAAAAATAGTACCTCATTCATTTTGCGTTTTTTTCTAGTTTTTTGTTTTGTTATTAAGACCAATTCATGTTTCACGACCAGATAAAATATATGAAACTTGGAAAAAATCTTATACCTGTTCACAAATTCCTCCTAAACATAACATACGAGTAAGATATACCGGAAATTTGTTACATTACCGACTTCAGAAGGTTAATTATTGTTTTCACTTTTTCATAATACTTGAAGTATATATTAAGGGTTGCCTTTGCATGAAAATAATGTCATCTTTTAAAACATAAAAGTTATTAATGCTACTGAGTAAAATATTTTTAATTTTTATTTTTGATATAGATACGCATTTTTGCTAAGTATATGAAAATATTTACCCCGACCTGCCCCAATTCAGGGCATACGGGTAAATGTTTATTAAAACCAAGTAAAAACAGAAAAGAACGTAAAAAGCAAAAAGTGCATAAAATACATAAAATACAAGAGTCATATGCCAACAGCTGGGAGGGCCGCCATATAGTGCTTAAAGCCGACTGCCCACCCTTATAATGAGCCAAATTACAATAGTATTGAAGACTCCAACAAAGTTATAGAGAATACAGTATGTGTTACAATACATAATGAGTAGTTACAAGATATAAACATCTAAAATAAAACAAGACAATTAAAGATATGAATACAATAAAAAAAAAAAAGAAAAAAAAATTACTTTTTTCCTTCCCTTTTCCTTTCCCGTCTATTTTTGTTGATAAAAACACTAAAAGCGAATATACAAGTGAGTAAAAACATCAAAATGAATTAAAATTAGTGTTGAGGTGATAGAACAGAAGACCAACGGAATCCCCCAGGATGCTCAAGTGTGAAAAATATAAAAGGGGAATGACGCGTTAAAATAGAAGTGGATTGGCAGTTCAGGTATTATGGGGAGACATCAAGTCAACCTAAGTGTATAGGGTCCATCGGATCGTCCATTGTAATGGTATCTTCTAGTGTGCTTTTAATAATTTCTCTAATGATTTGTTGCTGTTGTTTTGTTCTGCACCACTTTTCGATTGGTTCTCTGATGTTAATATGATTCCCCCGGAGTGTCGAGAATTCAGGACATTCTGCAATTAGTTGTGGAACCGTTTGGCTTTTGCCGCTAGATGATTTCTGAAAAAATCTTGATTGGTGTTCTCCGAACTCTCCGTGGGCGGTATAGAATTGGTTTATGTAAAAGTCACAATTTAAAAGTTTATCGCTGACTTTTGGAAAAAACTTGTTGGTATGTCTCTCGTTTGATGAACGGTCTCACCTTTCTTGCCATAAATCTCTGCTGACCTGCCGTAGTTTATAATTAAGCTGTGGTCTTGCAATAGAGTAGTAAAAATCTACCCCACTGAGCAGAGTGCCCGCTTTTGCTAGAGCATCCGCTTCCTCATTTCCAGCTTCCCCCGAGTGAGCCTTGATCCAGTTGAACCGGTAATTCCTGTGTTGAATAATACCTTTAATGTTTTCGACTATAATGTCCCTTGGTGTGGGATTCTCTAGGGCCTGCAATGAGGATTTGGAGTCCGAAAAAAGTACTAACTCTTGTATATCTGCCTCAATTGCCGAAGAAACAGCCAGGTAGATGGCGGTCAGCTCAGCCGGGTATATACTTGATTCGTCATTTATTCTGACAGACTGTTGGTGTATAGTATCGCCGTTAAGTTTGACCAAGAAGCCACTACCAACTTTGTAGAAGTTTGCTAAGTATATATTAAATGTGGTTCTGGAAAGAAAATGTCATTTTTTAAAGCATGACAGTTATTAACTCTATCGAGTAAAACAATTTTAGTCTTATGTAACTTATTAAGATTCTTTGTGACTAATTTTTGCAATCTTAGACTGATATATGATTAAAAAAATGCGTAAAAAGAGTTAATCTTTTTTACTACAAGCGATATAGTTAATTATATAATAGTATAACTTAAATATTTATAGAATATGTTTCCTGAAATAACATTCAATACTTTATTTTTATTTTGAAGATGCGTGCTATATAGAACAAAATGATGAAACATTTACTTCTGCGTATAAGTAATTCAAATATTTATCATACATTTTCTTCTAATATAGTATACATGAAGCATAGTAGACTTTTTCAATTAAGGAGTGAACTAATATTAGACATAGATGGTCAATTTCTTTTATGGATAGGTACGTAAGTGTAGAACAATTACTGAATCCGGATTCTTGACGCATTCCCCCATTGATGCTATGTTCAGGGGACGACAGGTTTATTACTCTAGGCAGTTACATTATTGAGATTAGTATTTAAATTTATACATAATTTTATTATTCATAAGATTCTTATGTATTTTATAAATTCGAAAAGGTCATAAAACGATTTAAGGGTATTAAAATCAAGACATAAATAAAGTTGTCATCTTTCCGGTTTTTTTTTTTTTTTTTTTTTTTGAAGTTTAAACTGAAGTTAAAAATCGTGTTGTAAAGAGTCATTACAAACAATACAAGTATGATAATAATAAAGGAAGATTTGTTTTTTTAAGCTAAAAATAAGTAAAACTAGGGAGTTTTACTACAAATTTTAACCTTCACTTAGCTTTATACGGTTAACCAACCATACTCCCTTTAAAACATTTATATAGTAGCAGTTTTCTATTATTCAATTTAGTTTTTGTTATTCAGAAAAAAAAATTTATTCACGAAATATTCCAGAATGTATATACAATACATAGTTTTGAAATTACCTCCTTTTATACTTAAAACCATCTCAAATATGATAAACTATACAAATTAGGTTTTCAAATTACTGGGATGGCAAGAAAGTAATTTCGGTTTTTTAAAGTGAAATGAAACTTTATTTTTTATATACAAAAAATTAACTTTAATCAGTCAAATATCTTCCATTCTGTTCGGTGCTCTTTTGCCATTTTTCTGGTAACTTCTTGATCTCGTGTTCAGATAACTTCTGGTCCTCATCAGTAAAAAATTTAACAAAGTGCGATATTAACTCATAGTTATGACTGAAAATTTTTGGGAACTTCAAAATAAATGATATTCCTATAGTGCAAGGCTGGAACTATATGGGGGATCGCAAATCACAAGGGAATTGTGTTACACCACCATAGTATGAAACCTCACACATCTTTAGCAACACGTACGAAATTATTAGAGCTTGGTAATAGTATTTTCCATATAACAATGACTTTTCACCATCGTATTATTATTTATTTTGAATTTTGCGTTACTTTTTAAATAGTAAAAGTTTCCTTATACAAATTTCTTGTTAAAATGTTTAGAGTCTAAAAATGCAAATTTTAAGACTGCTACAATGTTTTCAAGAACTGTACCTCTCTGCACTAAAATAATTTATAATTTTATTACTTGTAATATAATAGTTATTTTAGCCAAAACTGCATCAATAATGAAACAAAAATTTAATATCTAAAACGAAAATTTATAAATGACTTTCATTAAAATGTCAGAAGCGCATAATTTTGATTTAATGAAACAAAGATATGTAAAACTTTCATACGAGCATATATATTTAATATTAACCATTCTTTGAGGAATTATGTTACACAATAATGATAATGCATTTTTTGCATCATAAAATGTATATACCAGTATGAATCCTGGTTTAACTACTAGTATTTTTTAGCACTAGCAAACTTAGCTACTGNAAAAAAAAAAAAAAAAAAAAAAAAAAAAAAAAAAAAAAAAAAAAAAAACGACGATTTTCACTCAAAATTTAAAGTTTGGAAATGACGGCTGTTTTAATTGGAAGTTGTATTTTTAAAGTATTAATTGTCCATTACAAATTCAATAATAAAATAACGTCAATTTAATTTTTCTTTACTCCGTTCATGTCTGATTTACAATTAAATCCCGTGAAATAGAGTGGGCCGAAAAAAATTAATTCTTTTAAGAGTAGTGCCGACAAGTTGTTGACTACCATCATTAAGAAGTTTGCAAAACATTATAACTCCGAGTTTTCTGCTGCCTCAATTGTACAAAAATTGTGAAAAAAAATAGATAAAAAAGCTCAATGAATCTGACTGAGTGAAAATGGGCAATTTTGGCGAAAATTTAGATTTTTTTTATTACCCATATTTGAACTCTAGTTCATTATCTTTCCAAAACTCTTTGAAATTTAAATCTCCATATTTTAGAAATAAAGTTAGTATTTTTTCTTTATGCTGACAGACGAAACCAAAACCGGAAGTTTACTTCCGAAAACGAAACAAAAATATTTTTTTGTTTCGTTTTGAGCATTTTAACCCTTACTTATTTGAATAAACTATATTTTTAAGATAAATAAAATTTATTTTCAGAAATTAATTTTTGAATTATTAATTCTTCTTGATGTCAGAATTTTCTTGCATTTTCGGTTGGGAAAATTTGTTTACGCTAACTCACATACGCTAACTCACAAAAAAAAGTTTAGTATCGAATTCTTTGAAATTTTGTATGTAGATTTTGAATTATTTTAGGGATGATAAGTAAAAGCTTTAGTCTAAGTGTGAACTTGTTATTTCAACAAGCTTTAAGTAAGAATATTTAGAATTTTTCCTTAAAAATTCAATATTAAGCAATGTTAGTTCTGTTTCTTTTTTTTAAAAATGTTTTTAAGAATTTAATTCAAAACAAGGTAATCATACTATTGATCTAGAAAAAATATTATTTTGAAATTTGGGCAATATAATTTGTTGTAGAGTAGTAGTTTGACATGAAAACTTTTTACATTATCTATAAAGTATTAAACATTTTTAAATAGTTTAATTTTACTATGAAAAATGTGACCAGGTTTGTTATATTTTTTTCCCGTTAAATTCAAATATTTTACTAAATTGTATCGTTCATTTTCTATCTTTGCTACTGTTTTAAATATCACAACATCAGGCATTCTGAGCGAATTAGAATTATTCAAAAAATAGAACTTTTTAAATTATCAAACAGGCTTTTCTATTGCTCCTTATTTTATAGAACTGTTGAAAGCACAAATCTAAAAATATTGCTTCAAGCAAATATTAGGTAAAGATTGACCATAGTAAAATTAATAAAAGAGGACAATCATCACACATATAAAAATTCAACCAGCCTCAGTATTAAAAAAATTTGCCTCTTCAGCAGATAAAAATTTTTCAACATGAACATAAATATCCTATTATTAGATATTTTTCAGAAAAATTGTATTTTCTATAACACAGTATAATCCTTTTGACTTTACTCAAAAGAAGAAAAATAATGAATAAGTCATTATTTTCATGAATGAAAATGTCAAGATAAATATAAAAATAATGAATAATTAAAGTAATCTTAAGATTATACTATTATTATAAATTATCTTTTCAAATATTTTGTAATAGTATAATTATTTTAACTTTAAAAATGAGGAAAATAATAAATAAGATATTAATCTCAAATTCATGTTTGTATTTTTCGTGAATGCAAAATTTCAACCATAGAAGCTTCAGTAATAATAAAAAAGTAAAATTCTGATCAAAAGATCATTTAAAAAATAATAATTAAATGATATAGTATATTCTGCAATAATATGGTATTATACTATTATTATAAATTATCCTTTTACATATTTTAAAATAGTATAATTATTTTAGCTTTTAAAATAAAGAAAATAATAAATAAAATATTAATCTCAAGTTCATGTTTGTATTTTTTGTGTATGCTAAATTTCAATCATAGAAGCTTTAATAAAAAAAAAAAGTAAAATTCTCATCAAATAAAAATTCACATTATAAAATTCCTATTGAAAGATCCTTTAAAAAAATAATAGTTAAGAAATATAGTATATTCTATAATAGTATAATCTTTTTATCTTTAAAAATGAAGAATATAACAAACAAGTCATTAATTTTAAAAATGAAGAAATGTATAGAAATATTGGATAATTGAAATAATCTTAAGATGATACTATTACAAGTAATCTTTATTGTATATTCTATTATAGTATAATCGTTTTAGTGATACAATTGAAAGAAATAATAAATAAGAGAGAAATATTGAAATAAGAGATCCCATTAATGGTTGTTCTAAAGAAGAGACACTCACCTGCGGGTGGGAGAGATAGAAATGAATGCTTGAACTGACCTGCCGCTTACTTCTTATAGTTTAGAAAGGGGGGATTTCAGGTTATCTCCCCCCTTCCTATCTCAGGTCAATAATGGAATGCATTCATGCGTTCCTTCGTTCTTTTTCTTTTTATCACATTTAAACATTTAATTATTTTTTTAAGATACCGAGGAAAGTAATTCGCACTTTTTCTTGTATTGTTTATTATTTTCTTAAAACAAATCAGGCTAAATTAAACAGGGGTGTAATTTATATCAGAAAAAAACAAAAAATTGGTAGTAAAACCGCTTAATTTCTAGATTGTTTTGAGTAGAAGTAAGTGATTGTGGCTACCATGAGTTATTCGAAATAAGTATACTTGACTACCACAGGTTAATATGGGAGTCACAAGTAAGAAAAAAAAGTAATAGTCACGAATCACTTTTCTCTACAAATGAAGAAGCTTTTCTATTTTTCTGACTACCAAGAAGGTTACACGAAACTGTTATAATTATAGATAATTTTGGTCGTTCCATCTTTTTTTCATAGTTACTAGTGTAGTTAAGTTTGACCACCCTTAAAAAAAGCGAGTAAAGATAAGTTAGTCAAGTATCTTTAGTAGTATAGTTAGTTACGAAACTTTGCTACTATTCTGACAACCATGAATTATTAACTTTTATATCATATAGTAACTTGTAAGAAGTTTCGCAAGTAAATATAGAAAATATAATAAGGGAAAAAAGTGATAGTTAAGTATAATCATAATTGTATAATCATTTTGGCTTTACAAATGAAATATTTATTATCCTTCATTTAAGCTCTAAAAATAATAAATAAGACTTTAATCAATAACTAAGATAATAAGAAAATAATGAGTAAGACAGTGGAAAAAAAATAAAACAACAGGAAAATAGTAAAAAAGACCATAAAAAATAGCAAATAAGACTTAATAAGAACGATTACTTTTCCCAGAAAATAAAAAGATAAAAGTGAAATTGCTCTGCAACTATTCTGATTACCAGGAATTATTAACTGTTATAATATATATATTTTTGCTTATAAGAAGTTTCACAAATAAATATAGAAAGAAAGGGAATCAAGGAAGAAAATATATAAACACGAATCAATTTTCCCGGAAATTAATAACGTAAAAATGAAAAAGCTTCGTTATTTTTCTGATTACCAGGAATGTTATATGAAACTGTTATAATTATAGAAAATTTTGGATGCTCCATCTTTTTTTCATTGTTACTAGTGCAAATTATCCTGAATAACTTTTGATCTAATGATCAGATTATCACATAGTAGGACTCTATCTGAATGGTTAGAAGGCCTAACCTTAAATATGCTAATTAATTAGCACTTACGGGCACAGTAGGCCTTGGCCCTCTATGGGCTGTCACGCCACTGAGTTTAGTTTAATTAGCACTTACTATATTTTAAGTTACGAAATCAGATATAAAAATGTACTTTCTCTGAAAAAAAAACTTTTTTTTTCCAACAGATTTGGATTCTTGACCCTCAAAATATGGAAAGAGGGTAGCCACAAACTGCAAAATATGGCCCCAATAGGAAAATGATCAAAATTTGGACATCTCAATGCTAATTTTACTTTTTGCGTTTTTCGATACATCTCGGAAACATTTAAAAAACTTTAAAATTCGTTTACACTAAATTTTGAAATTCGTTTTTCCTAAGATAATTCTATGCAAAAAAATAATTTTTAATAATCATTTATTATTTTACTTATTAATAGTCGAAAAATTTTGAATTGAAAGATATATAAATTTTTACATCAATTTGAATATGTAATTTTAATTGGCAAAATACAAAATCAAAACGAAATCAGTCGTTTAGTTTCTGAATTATTAAACTTTAAAAACGTCGTATTTTAAAATTCGATTTTTCAAGAACTATTCGAACGATTCCGTTTAAATTTATTAACTTGTTATTTTCAATTGGATAGTTTAAAATGATGTAAAAACTTGTATACCTTTCGGTTCAAAATGCTTTCGACACTTATTAAATAAAATAAAAATAAACGTGCTTTGTTTATTCAAAGAAAGTACGTTTTTGTATCTGTTTCTGTAATGCAATTAATTGTTACCACGAACAAAGTTGAGGTCATCCCTTTGAACCAATATGAACCGTAAAGTAATTCAGGGTGATTATTTTGCTCACTGTACCGAGAAAATCTGAATATTTCTGCGTCACCTCATTTAACGGTGAAAAGAAAACATTCGGATGTGAAAGTTTTACGAATACTCTTCGTATTTTAATTAAAAATCCATTTTCTGACAGCACGCTATTTCAAGTGGGTTTTTTTCCTATTCAGTAAAAAAAAGGCATTGGATCTAAATATACCTCTGCTGCTAGAAAATACTATTTATACACGTTTAAATTCAAAAATTTATTACGCGCAAAAGAAGGAACAGAAATCTATTCTACGGCTGTTTGTCATCAAGTGACTTTTAGCAAATAATAATGCTATTTTTAAAACTATTTGTAACAATTCTTCATGATTGTTAAGGTCAGATCTTTAGGAAGCAATGCTAATAATGAAAATGACTCTAATTCTCCCTGTGAAGAGAAACCTACACTTTCATAAAAATAAAAAGAAATTTATTCTATGGCTGTTTTTCATCAAGTGACTTTTAGCAAAAATTAATGCCATTTTTAAAACTATTTGTAACAATTCTTTATGACTGCTAAGGTCAGATCTTTAGGAAGCAACACCAATGCTAATAATGAAAATGATGCAAATTGTCTCTGGGAAAAGAAACCTACAGTTTCGCAAAAATGAAAAGTGTATAGAATCCAACTTTTTAAGATGTGACAAAAATACTCCTGCACTGCATTCTGTGGGATTTTAAGAAATTTATGAAATTTGAGAATTATTCATTAGAAAAGCAAACCGCAGCCTAAAAGCAAAATCTCGCCAAGAGTTTCAAAAGCGTAGTCAAATTTTCCCCTAATTTTACAAACGAAAATTTAAAAAGTAATAAAGTATAAAGTTAAAAGAAAAAGTTTTAATTATGGCAATTTTTTCCCAACATGGATACTTGCCTTAACAGGAAAACAAGGATTTTTAATTTTATATATTTATATATTATATACTTTTATATATTTAATTTTATATAATTCTTAACAAGAATTTTTAATCTTTTTAAAATCAAAATGACAAACTATCCTAAAAGAATAACCCTTTCGTTACTTCTATAATTGTGAGTTCGTAACAGTTATTCTGTTAGATTAGTAACTGTTAGATTTTGTCCAAATTCAGCCAACGCTAGCGGATGTAGTATAACATTTTGATGTGATTGTTGTTGTTGTTGTTACTTTACGTCGCACTAGAGCTGCACAATGGGCTATTGGCGACGGTCTGGGAAACATCCCAGAGGATGATCCGAAGACATGCCATCACAATTTTGATCCTCTGCGGAAGGGATGGCACGCCCGCTTCGGTAGCCCGACGACCCCATTTTGATGTGAAGAAAAACTTCTAATTTTCAAAAATAAAAGCGTTTTGTTAGTTGATGTATTGCTTGGATCAAATAAAAAATCACAAAAATTAAAAATGATTCATTAAGGCTGCTTTTTATAAGCTTTTTCATCACGCTAAAAAAAATTTTTTCTTCGTTGTGAATAATATGCTATTTTCAAATTTCTTTAATTTTCATAATTCCTGAGAGTTTTGCAACAGTTATTTATGACTGTTTTGGTCAAGTTTAACATATCTTTAGATAGCGTCCTCAATGCTAATTCCGAAAATGGCGCAAAAACGTCACTAGAAGGCATAGTTGAAGAGAAGGCATAATTTTGTAAAAAAAAAAGTAATTTGTGATCTAATCCTTTTTTTAAAGATTCAAAAACTTACTCCAATGCTGCGTTATCTAGGAACATTAAAATATGCAAAAATTGAGAAATATTCATTTTGATAATTTTCATCTAGGTGGAAAAATCTAGCCAAATTGGTGATTTTTTAAAAAAAATTTCTGGCTACCCTTTCTTTTATGTATTTTGAATTGTATGGTATAAAATTTTTTACTTCATTTGAACTGCTTAATTTTAAATCATAAAATCCAAACTTATAGTAGAGAACAGTTCTTGAGACTTCGACATTTAAAAATATGAAAATTTGAAACTATATTTCTCTAAAACAAAATATGCGAAAAGTACATTATGTGTTTCAAACTTTTGATACTTAGCTACTTGGATCATATTTTCCTGATTGCTTACTCCCCTATAGTTTGGGGGTCAAAAATCCAAATCAGTTGTTAAAAGGTGTGTTTATTAAGGAAAGTAAGTTTTTTCGTATGATTTCGTGATGATTAGCATCTTTAAAGTTTTTTTTTTTTTGAACCATTATAATTTCATTTTAGAGCGAGATAATCCTGTCTTTAGATCAAAAGTTATTAAATTGTTTAATTTTTTATTTTGCACACTGTACAGATGGAGTACTGTAGTTATACTCTGTAAATATAATAGGCAACTCAAGGTTACGCGACTTTCTTACCCTCCACACTCCCCTCCCCCCAGCTGTCCATGGATTCAACAAATCTTGCTTTTTTCATGGCAGTACGTTTCAATAATAAGATGGAATACACTTGCGAAGGAAGAAGCAAAATTTGCTAGAACCATGGTAATGGCGAGGGGGAAAGTCTTGAGAGTGGGAAAATCGCGTAACATTGAGACGTCAAATCTATCTACTAAGAGTATAGTGTAATCAACCCGAAACGAAGCAATTTTTTGCACATCAGCAGACATGTCGTAGCCAAATCATATCTAAGCTGTGGCTTCACAATAATAATTTCTTTAATGGCATCTTATACAGTTTGTTAATAATTTTGTTTAAGAAGGCCTTATATTTAAAAAAAATCAGTTCATTGCTATAGTTAGAATCTTTTGAATACTGTTTCCAAACAAATCAGTGACAATAATATTTATGTAAAAATTATGAATATGAATTTCAAAAAAATGTGTTTTTTTGTTGTGTAAAATTAATATAAAAAGATAACATGAGGCACAATTAAACGAATTTTATTGTAATCAAAAATAAATTGTCAATATTCTTACACAAATCAATGCATTCATTTAGTTTAGTTTATACTATCATACATATAGTTTATCCTGAAACAAAATACTACAAAATACGTATAAATAAAACAATCTAACATTACTTTAGAACTAATTTATGCTTATTTTATAGTTTTAACAAATTATTTATATTTCTAAACTTTGTATGTAGGGAAGTTTGATATATTCACATACATGTGTGATTAATACAGAGAATTTAAAATTTAGTAATGAAAGATAGCTAACGTATTTCATTTGTACAACAACACTCAGAAAGTATCGAAATTAGTGTGATAGTCAATAAAATATGAAAATAGTATGTCATTATATTATTTTTATAACATGAACGGTAAATATATACAGGGTGTTTGAAAAGACGAATGTAAAATTCTGATTCTCATATCATATGTAAATATCAAAATTATGAAAATTGAGTTTTTATCTTAATGAGTTCCAGAGACAAGAAATATAAAAAATTTAATATTTGAATTTTAAATAAAATCTGATTAATTTAAATTTTTTTATGTAAGTTTTTATACTTTAATCACTAGAAAGAGAAATGGAACAACAGTCTCAATTTTTTGAAGGAAAAATTTCATTCAAATGAACTAATTTTTTTTAGTTAATTGTAGATTATTTTATTTAGTAAAAGCTCATTAGTTATTTAGTATAGATTCAATTACTATCTTCAATTTGTGATGTTTTCTTTTCTCAAAGTTTTTCTATTATAATGATTATAATAATATGACGTACAATAATCAAACAAAATATTGATTTTTACAAATTGTAACAATATTTGTATCACCATTTCTATCGATATAGACGTGGGCTAAATTTAATAGGACCCTTTATTTATAAAAATATTAAATTCAAAATATGGCACATTGTCTGATAAATACAATAGATTCAGATGTGATTTCTGATCAACCAATAAAATAACTTGATAAAAGTTTAAAAATATTTATTTAAAATGAAATTTTTACTTTACAATAAATTTCTGCACAAAATATTTTTTACAGCTGATCAATCGGTATAAGGTATGAAACTTGAATAAATTAGAACTTGTGTAAAAAAAAAGTATTTATTAAATAAAAAACACATGATTTAAGTATTACTCAGGATGAGTTGTTTAATTAGATATAACTGTTTTGCGTAAAATGGAACAAAATTTACAATTTGGTGATAGCTGAAAACAAATCTTGGATACACATTTTAAGATAAAAATAAGATTTTTAATTCAACATAATTTACATATTGCTTTATATTTTGTCTTTTGTGTGTGAAAACACAGCTGACATAAAATTTATATTTAAGATTAAATTAACTCACATAGTATTTCGCATTTTCATGAGTTATTTAAACACTCAAATGATAATTATTGGAGTAGACACAATATATGTAATAATAATTATCAATCGTCAGTATATTGAACAACTTTTGTGTAAAATTAACAATAATAAATATAGTTCCCAAATACCCCGAAACTTTCAATTTACAATACGATCATTCAAATGATATTCAAAATACGCGAAAAATGACAAATGATTAAAACTTGATCAAATGAAATGATGAAAATTAGAGAGATTTTGCACTCCACGTGGCATCCCGTACGCTCACGCATATAAGTTCGGTGCTACCGAGAATTTTTTCAAGTAACTGCGCTGCGCAGAATTTATGTACGTGAGCGTGCGAGATGCTACGTGAAAGTGCAAAATCTCTTTTATATACAAAGTAAAAGATCGCTTGTTAGCGTTGACTTGCTATACTCTTTTTAAATAGAATAGGCGTCTCAAGGTTATCCACTCTCCACACTTTTACCCTCTCTGTTATCAGGATTTTGGATAGCCTTTTTCTCAAGCAAGTATAATCTGACTTCCTTTTGAAACGTACTGCCGTATGAAAGATTTGCCGAAATCATGGTATCAGACAAAGGAAAAGTGTGGAGAGTTGAAAAATCGTGTATCCTTCAAGTGCATATTCTATTTACTAAGACAATAAGCACTGTTCAAAATATACTTTAAAATCCATTTTAAGTATGAGAATCGTCAGATTTTCTTAGTTCGGTGACAGCAACTGGGCATTTGTAATAAATAGCCGAGCAATCTCTTTGTTGTAATCCATTTCTTGCAGCTTTAAGTATATCCTTTAGTGCAGATTTAGTGCTAGATGGAAATCTGGAACGTTCTAAACGACCTTCAACACTAGAATAAAAAGAAAGAGTATATACAGGCATATCTATCGTCGTTAATAGATATATTTTTAGAATCTTAGTTTGAAATGAAGTGTAAAAAACTGAGGGGTCACTAATGTTGAATCTTTTATCTACTAAAAAGCATTTTAACTTGCAGGCACCTAAGAAAAGAATCGATCTTATCTTATAGTATTAAACAATATTATTTACTTAAGTCGATCTGGACTGATCGTAAATCCTTAAGTCAAGCATCACTGTCTGTGGTCAGTAAGCGGGTAGGTGACCACTTTGATCAGTCTACGCAGGGACAGAGGGTGAGCGGTCCTCTTTAAACTGTTCTGTCGTAAAGACTCCGCGCACCAAAACAGGGGAGCCATCCCCTCTGCAGAGGATCAAAACTGCGATGGCATGAATCATCCTTAGGGATATTTCCTAGATCGTCGCCAATAGCCCATTGTGCAGCTCTAGTGTGACGTAAATAAAGTACCCACCCACCTAATTAAGTCGATCGATAACTTTTGAAATGTATCCACTTATAAAAAATACATTTGAAACGACCACCATTGAGCTGATACATCAAGTTCAGCTAAATGGAGAAACGAATCAACACAAATTGTTATAATACCTCACGCAAATAAAGAAATAAAAAGGTGCATATCATAAGCACTATCATAAGCATCTCAGGTCTGAGGCCAATAAAATGAGGTTGTTATTTCAAAACAGTTAATATGTTCGTATTGAATAATTCTGAAACTGTTAATAATAAATTAATTAGGATCTTATTTGAATTAGTTATATTTCATTTCATTAATCCTAAAAAGGGTCTAAAACATTGTCTGACTGTACAACAATTTACTGTATTATTTATGCATAAAAGCTCTTAAAACATCTGATACATTAAATGCATCGACAGGGGCGATGCTTCATTCGATTCAGCATAAAAAGATTAAAAAAAAAAAAAAATTATAATACACGACAACAATACGTCTTAGCATAGTGTAAGTTTCCCGCTCCTTTGGCAGATGCAGGCTCATTTCGAGGAAAGTATAAACTGTCATTTTGGGCCAAAATCACACTTCTTAGAAGAAAAAAGAAGGAAAAAAAACAATTCGCAGGATTTCAATAACTATTTCCGTGTTCAATTACTGAGCTACGGACCTCAAATTTTAGATTTTAGGTCCAAATTTTAATTTATTTTATAACCCGCGTTGAACAGCCGACATGAAGAAGCGTTACATGATGATGCGTTACATGAAGAAGAAGACCGCGAGAACCTCCCACGGTTAGCCTGATGGCAAGGGGACTCTAACCCATCATCCGTCTACCACTGAGAATATTTCCCGTTAGCATTGTGGTCGGTGCAAGCCGGACGCGGAATTCGTATCGACCAACCATCGCTGGGATTCGAACCCGGTTGACCTCATTGGAAGGCGAACGCTCTTCCCCCTGAGCCATCGCGGCTCCTAAGTTCAAAATTATAAAAAAGCTAAATCATTAAACATAGGTCCGCGAATTGCTTGGTGAACTGGGTAATTGCCCAGGGCCAGTAACATTTAGGGCCTCCAGAAATTCAGGACTGAATAATTGTTTTATTACAAGTTTTTCTTTACATTTGCTAAATCTTGTATATATTTTTACTATTCCTTGGATATAATTTATACGAGTTATTATAATTTATATTTCTAAATGCGTCTAATTTCATTTCAGTTTATGTTCCCTTAGATGAGATGTGTAATTTTTAAAATAACATGGAAATCTTTGTCTACTTTCAACTTTTATGGCACAGAAATTATTTTAAAAATTCCAGCTATTGCTCATTTGCGAGTGTGTGGTGTGCAATTCCTAAGAACTGCTGTGAAAAAGGTTTAGAAAAGTAAAAATCATGGTTTGCATGATTTAAAAATATTTAAATTGAAAAAAAGAACCATTAATTTGAATCACAGGATCTTTATTAAATCTTAGATTTATCAAAAAAATATTATTTATACGGTACTCTATTATCTAATATATTATACTTTAAGATTGTGATAATAAACCATTGATATCGAATCTCATTGATAATAAATGTTTTATTTATAGAATCAAGGAATAAGTTAATGATTAAGAAACGAAATATTGTTTTTTTTTCTCAAGAGCTTAGTTGCAGAGAATATAACTTTTAAATTATAATTATTAATTTCATATAATTTTCATATTTTAATGTGCTCATTAAAGTATAAAAAATAATTTTTTGCTTTATTATCAATAAATGTATTTTAGTTATGCCCATTAAATTTTATACACAATTATTTCAATATAAGTAATATTAAATTATTTAAATATGTTATTAGTATATCTATTTGTGAATAAAGAATAAAGACTTGATATGCCAAGAATAGTTTATTTTTTGAACTGTTCGTTGATTTAAATTAATTTACTTAACATTCCACAAGTTGGTTCTCTATATTTGCAATTCATTAATGTTTTTAGTTTTATCATATCTTAATGTGTTCATTGTAGTATGTAAAATAATTTACTGTTTCATTATCAATAAACGTTTTTCAATTATGCCCATTTAATTTTATACACATTTATTTTAATACAAGTAAAGTTAAAACTAATTCAATATGTAATTAGAATATCTACTTATAAATAAAGGATAAAGATTTGCTCTGACAAGAATAGTTTATTTTTTTAAATATGCTATGACCTAAATTAATTTATTTTACATTTCAGAAGTTGGTTTTCTGTCTTAGCAATTCAGTAATAGTTTCAGTTTGATAAAAAGAAAAAAAACCTCTGGCATTATTTATTCAGTAATTAGTTTGCTGTAATTAAATAATATTAATCTTTTTATTATTAGTTCTTATTTCATATTTACAAATAGATATCCTAATGACTAAATATGTAATTAGGATATTTACTTGTAAATAAAGAATAAAAACTTGTTTTGCCAAGAATAATTTATTTTTTAAAATATTTTTTGATCTAAATTAATTTACGTTTATTCGACAAGTTGGTGCCCTGTCTTTGCAATTCATTATTGTTTTTAGTTCCATAAAAAATAATAACTGACTTCATTTATTCAGTAATCAGCTCGCAGTAATTCAATAATAATATTAACATTTTTATTATTAGTAGCATTAGGAATTTTAGTTGCAGTATTATTCACTGATGCCACTGACAGAGCCTGATAAAGGCAGGGGCATACGGGGCAGTTGCCCCGGGCTCCACATCAGAGGTGGGCCCCCAAATCGAATTTAAAGTTTATTTTAGGTTTCCCTCAATAATGAACTTAATATCAGTACAGTGTACATCCGTCAGTTTTATGTTAGCTTCTTTAATCTATCGTATGAACACAAAAATCTATATTTCGTAAATCTGTGGCTTTCTAGTGCGGAATTCAGCTAAATTTTCGCAATTACAATGGACAAATTTGATTACAATGGACTAATCAAGAGCCTGTATTTTTACATACAAAATGCGATGTGCTTACAAAAATACAGGCTTTTGATTGGCTTAAGTGAGCCATGTAATTGCTAAAATTTAGCTGAATTCCACCCTAATGTCAGCAAGGATATGTATTTTTCGCAGCTAGATGACAATGTTAACAATCAGAAACCTGGATTCGGCATGAATGACATAGAATTGTCAGAAAATTAATAAAATGGACAGAACGATAATTCGCTTGACCATTGCAAGGGGGACTTAATAGCTATTTTAGGTCAATTTTCTTGTTATATATGTATGATAAGGTGAAACATTTTACCTCCATAAAGTTCAATTCCTCATTACTGAAGTAGTGAAGCAGGAAGTTTTTGCCCCAAGCCTTAATTAGGCTAAATCGGGCCCTTTCCACAGGCGACTAAAAATGTAAAAAGTGGTACTAACTCAATTCAATTTTCTTTAATCATTATATCTCTTTAATTATTAAATTGTAACTACCACTATGACTTACATTTCAAATTGTTCAGACTTAAAATCAAAGCATTCGTTGCAATCACTCTCAATAGTAAACTGAAGGAAATATGATATACAAATTTACTAATTTTTAATTTCTTCCAATAAAATTTTGAATTTTTCCAGTCATCTTTTATTCGCTTTTAGCAAGCTTGAATTCTTGTTAATTACTATTTAGTATTATTTATACACTTTGTTAGAATTTTGTACTCTAAACGCGAAAAAAAAATTATTTTTATTTTTAAATGGGATTGAAATTGGCTGCTAAAACCCTAAGTACGACCCTGTCCTTGATAATGCATATTACAATCAATAAGATATTTTTAATTTGGAAACTTTGAACTCAATAGTTTAGTGAGGTGCCGTGGTGGCTCAGATGATAGAGCGTTCGCCTTCCAATTAGGTCAACCGGATTCGAATCCCTGCCATGGCTGTTCGATACGAATTCTGCACCCGGCTCGCACCGACCACAGTGCTGACGTAAGATATATTGTAGTATTTATTTATTTAAGAAACAATCATTAAATTTTAATTTTATTTTAAAAATTAATTTGACAAATAATTTTAAAAACAATTGAGAGGCGGGTCATTTTAATCATGTTAGAAAAACCTTTAAAAGAATTGAAGGAAATATTTTACAACTGCAATAAGAATAAAAAAAAAACAAATATAGAATTCCATAGTTAATTAAAATTTTGAATTAAAAATAAAACTCAAAATGTATTTAAGTAATATTTTTTTCAAAGCTTTTTACAGTGCAAAAACAAACCTATTTTAATAAATAGAAACCAGACATTTTAAGAAAGAAAATAATTACTTTGCAAATATAATAATATAAATAACCCATCATTCAAAAACTATAACCGCCAAAAACAAATGCATAGACTTGCAAAGGATACCCGTCAAAGTTTCATAATATTTCGAACATTATTAAGAAAGTTATAGTTAAGAAGTGGAAATTAGAAGTTCAGTAAGAATGATAGAAAAGATTGAATGATATATAAGAAAAAAATTCTCGTTTAAACCCGAAAAAGCGGCGAGAAAAGCGTTGGCTAGGAAGTTCCATATATGTTGTCTTTAGCATTTTTGGTTGTTTGCTTTATTCTTTATAGGACATTATTCATGGTCTACATAATTTTTCAGTTTTAGATTTTTTTCCCTTTTTTCATCATTTTTTTATTTTTTACTATTTTTTTTTATAAATAAATTTTCAATGGCATTTTATATCATCCAATAACAAGTGATGTTAAACAAAGATATAAGAATTTGTTTTTGCTCAAAAGGCAATTTTTCAATTTGAAAAACATCAGGAATCATTTGATATTACAATGTAATACTAATTATTTTGAAGATATTTACTAAAAATTAAATCCTACTTATATTTATCAAGCATTTATTTACATCTTATTTTATTAATTCAAATTAGACCTATTTATTTTAAATAATACCCTATGTTTTACAAAAGTTATCAAAATTTTTATTGCATAATTTTTTTTAATAAAACACTAATATAAAGCAGGTTTTCAAAACTTTTTAAGAACTTTATTTTTTGTTTCATGTTTTTTCTATGGTTTTTAGAGGCTTTTTTTGCATTTTTAGAAGGATTTTTAGGTCATAAACATAGTAGCCCTGGTTAAAGTGTTATAGCCATAGAAAGTTTCGTCGAAACCAACAATTTGTCGGGAGTTTTGCTGATGGGCAGTAGCGAACTCTCGAAACTTCCAAATCAGTGGACTGTACCAGAAAACTTTTTTTTTAGAAAAAAAAAAGAGAGAGAAAAATTGCATTAGATATTTATTCCCTTAAAGACATCAAAAGAATGAGCTCAGGTTATAGAGCTTTCCAATGAGGTGAACTGGGTACAAATCCCAGCGATGGCTGATCGATACCCTGGCTCTCAACGATCACAGTGCCAGGATATCCTCAGTGGCAGACGGATCATGGGTTTGAGTCCCCTTGCCGCCGATCTAACTATGCGAGATACTCCACGCTATGTAACGCAAATGCGGGTTAGTTTTATGAAAAAGTAGCCCACGAAAGCAAACAATCGAGAAGTTCCTTTGCCTCCTGGATTGGGTTCAAAATTACGAGGCTGCGGAGTTGAACATTAGAAGTCGTAAACCCAAAATCGGCTCGGCTGTTCAACGATAGTTTCATAGATTAAAAAAAGTGTGTATATACAATAATTCGAAAGGCCTTGATGAAACTGTTTTCCATTTGGGTGTCGCATTCGGAAGTGGAATAAAGCAACACCGAGTTGATGATTAAAACTGTACTAATTGATCTCCAAATGGCTATCCCACCCAGCGTATTCTCCAGCGTCTATTATCTATTTACAATTCTCAAAAGGATATTTGACACAAATGATAAAGCTCTATTGAAAGTGTTTTTATAGGGGTGCTATAAATAAACGCTGGAGAACTTTTAGAATTCCCTTATCTAAAAAATCATAAAAGAGGCTGAATAAAATCAAATTTTGAATAAAAAGTGTTTTCCCCCCTTTGAAGTTAGTCACGAGAATTTTGGACCAAAGTATTGAGAATCTTAGTAAGTGGGGTGTTAGTAATTATTACAAAAAGCTCCATTTGGATGTGTTCACAGTAGCTTCACAATCACGCGTTCAAACTAGCCCCCCTCGCAGTTTCATTTGTTCATTTAAACCTATTGTGGAATAAATTAAAATAATTCAAATCAGAAGTGACTAATATACGTATAAAAACATACATATTAACAACATATCTCCAGTTATTTAAAACAATGAATTAAAATAGTCTTATGTGGTTAAATCAAGAATTTTCTTTTCCATTATAAAAACTGTTAGTTTTTATAATGGAAAAGAGCAGTACCGTTGAACAAAAGAGCATTTACTGTTGAACAATCAAAAGTTAAGAAAATGTTAAACAGTTGTGTCAAGACTTCAAAACTTTTCGAAAAATATTGACCAATAAAAAACATATTATCCCAGCTGTACACATTACCTCCCCCCCATATAATACTTTCCCCCATTCATACTTTTCAACTTACATATTTTTATGCATTACAAAATATAAACATATTTTTGTTCAATACATATAATTATAATGTACTTATTTTCAGAAATTTCTTAAAAGACACCTTTGAATAATTTTTTTATAAGGAAATTATTTATAACATATTTCTATCTATATTTTAACCTCTAATCTTTGTAACGTAAGGTATAATGAGATATCTCGTTCACACATTGTTTATTGAACTTATATCTTGGTTCGCTGCTTTTATCATTGTCAACAATGCTGTTATGTGCTATAAAATTTTAATTTTAGTATGTTTTACTGGTTTTAAAATTAAAATAAATATTACAATTATTATATTTCGAAATAAAATTTAAAATTATTTTTATCCTGGTATGCAAACTAATATTAACACAAATGATATTGATTGCCAATAACTCTAGATATCAATATAGTGAATATATATGGATATAAGGGTCACTAACTGAGAGCAAACATTTTTAGAGTAAAAAAGTGCCATTGCATAAATTTTCGAATTTTCAAATTTTTAAATTGTTTAATGTAAGATTTTTAACAAATATTTTTAAATAAATTGTCAGTATTTTAGAAATTTATCCTTTATTAGCACATTGAAATTAAATTAATATTAGTTTATATCTTAAAAGCGAAGTAATCAAATGAATTATCTTTTAGTTTCATGATAATCTGTAAAATATTTTCAAAGAAAAAATAAACTTCAAGACCCTTCTAAAGCAAATTTAAACAATACATAAATATCAGGAATCAATATTGTTCAGCCATTTGAGGGCAGAAAATATTTCTTAGTCAAACTTTTATGAGGAAAGAAAAGTTCTATATACACTTGAATAGTAAAAATAATAGAATTATTATTTTTACGATTCCCTTAATGGTTAAAATTAATATGTTTCACATTACTTTTAGCAATTAAGGAAAATAGCAATAATAATTAAAAGGAAAGGAAGGAAAGACGCTTTCGAGAACTTAAATGTGCCTTTTTTACAATAAGAAAATATGTATTTTTCACTAGTAAATATATTTCAATATTGTATCCGTTCATAAGAAGCATATATTTATCTCATTCAGTAAAAGTGAAATTTTATGTCAGTGTCTAATTGTTTAAATGCTAGGAATATTTTCAAGTATGATGTCTGATCCGCGTTGGCTCAGGAGATAGAGCGTTCGCCTTCCTATGAGGCGAACCGGGTTCGAATCCCAGTCGATACGAATTACGACCATAGTGCTGACATGAAATATCCTCAGTGGTAGATGGATCATAGGTTAATGTCCCCTTGCTGGCTGTTCAACGACGGTTATAAAATAAAAGATAAAATATGATGTCTAGAGCCGTACTGACTCAGGGGATAAAGCGTTCGCCTTCGAATGGGGTGAACCGGGTTCAAATCCGAGGGATGCGAATTCTGCACCCGGCTTGCACCATCCACAGTGCTGACGTAAAATATCTTCAGTGGTAGATGAATCATAGGTTAATGCCCCCTTACCGTCAGGCTAACTGTGGGTGGTTTTCGTGGTTTCCCTCACCATGTAGCGTTAATGCTGGTTAGTTCCATTAAAAAGTCCTCCATGTAGGAAATTTTCTCCCAATATTTGATCCAGCAGTTCCCTTGTGTTCTGAATTGGATTCAAAATTACAAGACTACGGAGTTGAACATTAGTAGTCGTAAACCCGAAAATTGGGTCGGCTGTTCAACGACGGTTATAAAATAAAATATAATATCTAATGGCATTTATTTAATAGTAACGTATTTTTTAGCATGCTTAAAAAATTTTACGATGCAAAAACTACAGGAAATTAAGCATAAATTTGTGATATTATATTTGAAAATCAAGTGAAGTAACTTGATATATCCAAATAAAGGTAAAATAAATAAAACATCTTCAAAGAAAGAGATAGTTTTTTACATAAACCTTCTGTTTCAAATAATAAAAGAAAATTTAACTGTAAATATTACAATAAACGCATATAAAAGGTCTCAGCATTCAAGAATTTTGAATTATTAAAAAATTGTACGAGCTAACCATGTAATCAAAAGTTTATACTCATTACATTTCCAAACGCTCATCAAAAATGCCAGTTGAAATAAAATTTGACTTATATTGAATAACGTTAACACGCACAGTATATTAAAAATTTATTTACAGGGGAAAATTTAAATTTTTTAAGGTAAAGGAAGATGTGCATTTCGATCTCAAAGACGTTGAACTTTGCTTAATATTAAAATGAGATAAAATAATAATTACCCAAAAGCTTGGATTAACTTTTCGGTGAAAGAACCAAAACTTGGATTTATACTCTTTCTATGAACTTCACAGACAATCAGACGCTGGCAATCAGGCACACTTAAATCATATTGGTCAACAACTTTTTCAAATTTTGCCAATGCACCGAGAAATGTTGAGAAACGGTTTGGCTTTTCTTGCTCTGTTGATCTTTTTTTCAAAAATAAGGAATTTGAACCACCTGTAGCTGCTGATGCTGCTTGTTCAGCTACAGCATTTCCTATAAGTGCACCAAGCGGTCTAAGGCCTCCTGTGCCTAAAGGTCTTAGGCTTCCAGCACCTAAAGGTCTAAGTCCTCCACCAGCACCTGCTGCTCCTCCCAAAGGCCTTATTCCTCCTAGACCAGCACCAGCTCCAAATGGGGCAAGAATACCTAAAGCACCCATGCTTCCAAGACCACCTCCTGCCCCAGAAGTTTGAGTATTAGTGGCTGTACTTCCCATTATTAATTGACGAATTAATATTAAAGGCAATAATGGAATACCCATCATTCCAAGAACTCGCATAAATGGTCTGAAAGGACCCAGACTGAGAAATCTTCGTCCTTCAACTTCTTTTTCTGATTTTTCCGAAGAAACGGGCAAACTCAGCCATATTACTGCAAATGTTAAAATAAGAAAAGCGTGAATATATCCGAATTTCATTTTGATCTGAAAGTAAAAATATTACTTTAGAAAAAATAACGCATGATATTTCTTGTCGTTAATTTTTGCTTTATTAAAATATATATATATANGTATATTATATATATATATATATATATATACACCATAAACAGCTTAAGTTTTTCACGTACTAAGCGTTAGTTTTAATGGTTCAAATTCCCTTCATCAGTGTTAACTATTAATTAAATTGCAAGATCAGACATGCTTTTAATAAACATGCTTTTATTTTGCCGGATTTAGATTCTGGATCATTGAAATACAGCAATTCTGAAAAAATGGTTCTAATTGGAGAACGGTCGAAAGTTTGGGCTCCGTAATATTGATTTCACTTTTTGCAAATTTCGTTATGCCTTTTGAATTTCTTACAATAATATTTTTTTCTAAAAAATTCCAGTGATTTGGGATAATTTTAATTTTTCGTCCCACTTTAGGTTTATGCCCTTAACACTGGCCAACTGTTTCTGAGAAAATAACGTTGAAAGTTTAAGTACAGTTTAAGTGTTAACGATATTTTTCTTCTCTGGTAGGTAAAGTACTCAACATAGACGCTCGCGATTCAATTCTTGCTGGAGATCGATAAGTGATTCTTAAAAATATTTTTTATAATAATTTTTTGAGAAAAATATTTTTGAAAAAATTAAAAAAAATAAAAATGACACGCTTTTAATAGTTTGACATAAGAACATATCCTGAAAATTGCAAGAAAATCTAATATTTAACCTTGCCTGACTCTTAAAACAGGCTCAAAGTACATGAATACAACATAATGAGTACAACATAATGAACAAGGTTTTTATGGTAATGAATTCTCAATTTGTAAAAAATTTTATTTTATGGATAAATATGCTTATTACATATTTTATAATTCACTTTTGGTTTGCCTTTTTAGTAAATGAATGAATAAACTATAAGCGGTTCCACGGGCTACTGAGTACATGTTAAAATTCAGCTTTCTGTGATAATAATGAGGGTTAAATTAAAGCACAATACGTATTAGACTTTATTTAATAATTAAACTAAATTTTGTAAAATATTAAATTTATTTACAAATTTTTCCACACATTAGACTTTAATTTATTAAATCCCATTTTGTGCAGTCAAAAATACAGTATAATTTTTGAACATTTTTGCACATTTTAAGTTTTTTTAATTAAAATGTTTGTTAGCTTAAAAAATTTAATTATTTTTTTTACAGAAATTGTAAAATTCGAGCCTTAGAAAATAAGCTAATACCTCAATTTAACAGCTGACATTTTATATTTATTTGTCACACCGAATTCGATTTTAATTTTGCATTTTTATACGAAATAAATACTAAAAATAGACTTCCAATGTAGTAGAAATAGTATAATGGAATGGTAATCATTAATTAATATTTATTACTCATTAAAAAACATTATTTATTTGAGATTATAATTTTAGATAAAAACTGATTCAAATCACTTTTGTTGTGACTTACTTTTTCAACGCTTAACAAGCTATTGTATGACTTGTTTACATTGACCCCATGTCATTAGGTTCATGTGGATAAAGGCATTTTTTTAATTAAAAAAAATATTATTAAAAGTATTCATACAAAATTGCTAATGTACCATTGAAAATGTAGCGAAATATTTACATTTTAATTTAAAGAAATTCTAGATACCGTCAAAAAACTAAATTGGTAAATTTAAAAATTTATAAAAATTGCGCACACTAGCTTCTCTTTTTCCAACTAAACTATTAAAATATTAACTAACTTATATTGAAATATTGACTATTTAAAAAATGAGACTAAAGGAAAGCTAAAAACAAAATACTTATATAATGTATGATTAAAAATAAAAACAAAGAATCAGATTTTATAAAAAAAAATTCTCAGTGTTCAAAATTTTTAAAAAGTTATAACGGCAAATTTATAAAAATTGCCCACACTAACTCCCCTTATCTACGTTTTTTTTAAAAAAATTAGTTTAAAAAGTAATAGAAAGGTAAATAATATAAAGTACTAACCTAATGTAATTCAAAATGAAGGTTAGACATTCAAATTTTAACAATAAAAAATTACATGCATGTTCAAAAAGCTGTATTTGTTTATTTATAATAATAGCTCCCCTCATCTGAATTTAAATAAAAGAAAAAATTAAAAGATAAGAGAAAACTAAAGATAAATTACTAACCTCGTATATTATTCAAAATGAAGATTCGAATTTTAATAATAAAAAATTATAGATATATTCAAAAAGGTGCATTTATAAAAATTGCCCCTATTTCAAAAATTAGAGTAAAAGAAAGGTAAAAATAAAGTACTAACCTTGAAGTGAATATGGAGTAATAATGGAAGAAACAAAGAGGAGACGCGGTCAAAGGCATTTATAGTGTGCCTATGGGCATTCGGTCATCAATGTCTTCATGAGATAGATATAGGTCTGCTAAAGAATGTTACCGGACGACATCACAATTCGATGCTTCAAGCAAGCGGAAGTAATTTCCTTTTGTTTATTTTGATCTTGGATTCACGCATAATATATTTTGAAGATACAGTTAAGAATAGTTAAAGAAATAGTGTTCTTAAAGAAACCTTAAAAATCATTTTATTTTCGAAAAAATAATTTTGCCCAAGTTTGCTATTTGGTATTGATATTTTCATCAAATGAAATAGTTTTTAAATGTAGCAATTATATTTATACTTTTACGTTAAATAGCGGAGATTTGTGTGCCAATGAATTTTATTTTTAAATTTTCTTATTTTATATTATGCTCCTCACGTCCCAATTCTTTATTAATTTTCTTGTAAGTAATACATAAAAAATAAATTAAGAAATAAATATGTAAATAAATAAATTTTTAAAAAATTAAAAATGTAAATTGACAAATAAAATAACACACAATTTATCTAATAATAATGAGAAAACGCTACCCTAGTAATTTTTATTTCATAATATATCGAGATTTAAAAAATGCATCATATATGAGCATTTTTATTGATTTTTAGAAATGATTATTTGTTATTTTTACTCAATGGGGGGGCAGTTAAAGGAAAAAAAGAGCAGTTTCTGGGATTTCTGCTAATTTTATTCTCAGAATTTCTAATAATTTTATTATCAGAATTTCTAATAATTTTATCATCAAGTTCGCCAACAACTCCCAGAAACCCTAGCTTTAAATGAAGGCCTGAATAACTTTTGCTTCGAATTATGAAGCTGGCAAGAAAGTTAACTGGAAAATGCGATAAAAATTGAACAAATAATTCCAACAATTAAATTTAGTTAAAGTCTTTTTAATTTACTTTCAATTATTATATAACAATGATAAATTTCAATTTTTAGCTCTTTTTACGTACTCTAGTGTACTTTTTGCATAGCATAAAATTACCTAAAAGGTTACTTAAATCGAATTTTTTACCTTCCCTATGTTACTTCATTGCAATAGGAAATTCCAACCAACGAGGGTGAAACCAATTATATTTTGACATAGACAATCACTTTGTAAACGAACAGAATAACCGATTTTAGAATATAAAGTGATAAAATTTGTGCTAAATATCGCCAAACATATGGGTCACAGGAGTGATCCATATGAATATTATGATTGCTTACGATTGTTTTGTTGAAATAAATTATACAAAATTTTTTCTTAGAAGTCCACTGAAATGCTGAATTCTGCAGAAAAATATGATATCAAAAATTATTATTTATTTATTCATTTATTTTTTTACAAACAGTGTTAAAGTTAAGATCCGGTTTTTTTAAGAGTCAGACAAGGTTGGTTACTTGATATTTTTGATTTCGATGGAACTTTCAGGATATGTTCTTTATGTAAATCTATTAGCGTATTTTTTAATTTTTGCGGAAAGGAAATTTTTTTTCTCGAAGTTTGGGTGGAGATCAAAACTGTAGATTCTCTGAAATTTTGAGAAGAGCACATCGATTTACGAGTAAATGCTTTTTGTGAAGCGAGTGAATCATGGCTCTGACCGTTATTTCATGTTCTACTACTTTCTATTTCATGTTCTGTTAAAACAAAATAGTTTTAGTGGACCTTTGAATCAAAGGTCATTCAATTACTTTAACATTTAATATTCATTAAATAGAGCCATGGTAGCTCAATGATTAGAGAATCGGACTCAGGTACAGAATAGGTTGGGGAGTGGGACAGAGGATCCTTGATTCCACTAAGACCCACCGAGTACATACGATATACGAACTCGTAAAATCTGTGGAGTCGTAAGTCCTGGAGTCAATCGCTGATCAACACCATGGGTACAGGGATCTGGAGAAAATTTCCTTCCCCTTCCGATCTATGTCTAAATTGAGGAGGTGGCTTCTCGAATGAGTGATGCTGCCATCTATCCGTGGGGTTCTGAGCCAAGACATACTTTCACCCTAGTGGTGCTCTCTGGTTAAACAAAAAAGCACACTTTCCTGGCTTTATTTGTATAAGGCCATGTCCAAATGTCCTTAGAAACAACAAATCCATAAAATTTAGCCGTTTTTTTTTCTTCACCCAAGTGCATGTATGACCATGCAAAAATGCTGTAAAAATAAATGAAATTTGTTTCAAATCGAAAAATAAAATTGAATTTAATTGAACTGCATATGAGGCATTCATTAGGTCAAGAGTTTCTCAAGTGAGTGGTGCGAAAATATTAAATACGAAATAAATATTAAATATATAAATTGAAATATGAATAATAAATATGAAATATTAAAGTTATAGTCATGGGAACAGGTACCCATGACTTTAATATTAATCCCTTAATTACTTGTGCTGACAATAAATTTGAAACAGTCGATTGCAACAGGTGTCTCGATACGATTTTATTTCTGTGATAATTTACCTATCGACAGCACATCATTGGTAATTCTGTGACAAAAGCATCTTTCTAGCCCTAGTGGTTCACAATGCGCTGTTGTAGTTGAAAAGGAAAAAAGTTTTATAGTAAAGTTGATAGCGTTTTGGTAACTGTAAGAGTTTTGGTTTGAAATATAAGAATTTTGTCCAAAGTGAGGATTCACATTTCTGGTGCAAAGCTTTGTTTTTAATGAGTCGCTGCTCTTAAGAGCAAATATCGCTCGAAAATGAATATCGGAAAAGCAATAGAAAGTTTTTCGAATCTTCTGCGATTGATGGAATAAGTAGCAAGAATTTGATAGAAACTCATGGTACCGGAAATGTCATCATGCGCGGCTAGAGGGATTTTTCCTATTATGGTCTGGCTGATCATGCATATTTATAACTTATCTAAATTAGCTTAATTTTATGTTTTCTAGTAGTTATTGTAAGACATTGTATCAAGACAGATTCGGAAATAACTGTTTTACCTTAATTGATATGGCCACCATATAGGAGATTTCTGAAAGTTGGTTTCTAAATCTATGAACTGTGTACCGTTACCCTTCAAACTTTGGCAAGGCTGTGATCTTTTAATTGAATTTTTGGTAACAGTTACCCAGGTTCAAAAATAGACAAATAACTAATGAATTACATGAAACATTTAACAATTAAAATTAAATTTTATTATATCTATAAATTTTCAACAAACACAACTTCAATCATTTCCAGATGCCTTCATGTGCACTAAAATTTCCAATTTATACACTTTTAAATTTCCAAATGGTTATACTCAAGATAAAACTTATCGATAAAAAGCACTTTTAAATTTCATATGCATAACATTCAATTAATTCACACTAAAAGAGACATTTGCGAAATAAAAACACTAGCTCATTCTAAATTTACAAAAACATTTAAACTTTAGGTCATTATACTCCTACAACAGATAATTAAAATTAAATATCCAAGGCTCATCTTAAAATAGGTATCTCAACACCTGATAGAAATAATTTAAAATACGGAATAAAATGCTCTTCTAAAAAGTTACTAAAAAGGTAAGAAATTAGAGTTTATAAATACAAAAGGAACTTGCAGATCACCTTCTGGAACGCCCACCGGGTTTGCATCTAGACTTGTGGACTAGGAGAACTTCGACTTTCCGACCGCCATTCAGTTCTTTAGAAGCATTCGATTTTCTGCCGAGGAACGCTCAATTCTTGCCAACCGTCTTGAACTTAGCGACATTCAGTCTATCACTTCCCGTCAACTATTCAGAGGCTTCAGATCAACTTTCTTCCAGACCACAGCTCATCCGACCAATGTTGCGTACTTAGTCGCGGCATCCAGAGACTCTTTCCAAACACCCACCTTTCAGCATTTCAGCCTAGATCAACTCACTCCGAGACTCCAGCTATATCTAAACTCATTCTCGATGATACCGGCTCAGAACACCCTTCTAGCAGCCATGATAGATCCTGTCAGCGGTGATGTTTCAACCCAACATTCCATCGGGCACGATCCGCACTCCCGTCGTACTGCTTTTTCAGCCACTCTTCACGCCTCTTGTACTTTTTTCATCAAGGCGAAATAATCCATACAGACCTGTTTACTCGCTCAAAAGTCATCCCGCATCCAGGGGACGTCAGAACAAAAAAAAAGATCCACAAGAAACACCAGCTACAAACCCACTAATACGCCATAAAAGCGATAATTTAATCCTCCTTAAATGTTAATACAATTTATATCCGCAATCTACCCCAAAAATCCCATTTTAAAAGGATAAATAAAAATTTCTCATGAAATATCATAATTTTGATTGCATTTAAATTTTATCATAGTGGTGCCATCTATTGAAAAATAACCCTTCTTTGAAAAGTATTGATATAAAAAAAACTCTAATAAATTCCTATTTATTACAACTGTGATGAAACAGATGTTATAGATTTGAATGCAATTTTCTGTAATAATTATTCTAAAATATAAAAGTCAGATAATATAGACAAATAAAAGTTCAAATGTGCACTGACAGCCAATCTATAAAAGAAAAGTGTGCGAAAACATTTCCTGTCATACAGTTCCCTTCGATCATTAAACACAATGTTGAATCATCTTGTGTGCACATAAAAAATACTATATTACATCTAAACTCGACAGCCTATCTCAATTTTCTGATCTTTGGGTTCTGGGGTGCAAGAGCAGATGTTCCGTTTGGGTGGTCAGCCCAACGCGGAACCCTCAGTTTTTAAGCATGCTTGGTACTCATTTTATGGATCCACTGAAGGGATGCTGTGTCAACCTTGCCCGGACCGAGGATTGAACCAATGACCTGGAGCACCAATCAGCCACCGGGTGCTGTATATTACATCACACACAAAATATTATATGACTGTAGTGCCATGAGAAGTCTCGTAAGAATGCCGCAACTGGGACAAGTTTGATAATACCTGTAGGTCCCGCAGTGGACTGATCGATAAGACACGGTTCCCAGCAGATCACCGAAGTCAAGCATCACTGACTGCGGTCAGTGTGCTGGTGGGTGACCACTTGGATCAGTCTGCGTAGGGACCGAGGGTGTGCGGTATTGGTCCTCGTTAAACTGTGCTACCGTAAAGTGCTCGACTTCGCGCGCAGGTCGTCGGGCTACCGAAGCGGATGTGCCATCCCATCCGCAGAGGATCAAAATTGTGATGGCATGTCTTCAGATCATCCTCCAGGATGTTTCCTAGACCGTCGCAAATAGCCCATTGTGCAGCTCTAGTGCGACGTATATTAACAACAACAACAAATAATACCTGTAGAGTTGCAACTCCACATGGAGAATAGGGAAAACCTGGAAAATACAGGGAATTTAAAAATCACCTAAAATAACTGGGAAAACGCAGGGAATTTCAACATTTGTTTTTTTTAACTGAGAATTTTGTTTCTTATTTTCGACTTTTATAAAATGGTGACCACTCAAAGCGTAATCTATGGGATATTTAGGGATGATGTTTCAGTTATACTAAACTATTTCATTTACTATAGCATTATTTAAGGATGTTCAGCTATTTCTTTTTTTCACTAAGTTTTTCAGCAATTACAACTAGTATAGTTAGACCAATATAGTTCACACAAGAGCACAGTAATTGTGTTTCCTCTTAATATATTTTGTATAATATGTACGGGGAATTTTTTCCCCAGATTTGAGTGGCAACCCTGACTTGTTTTGGGGCTTGAGTGGCAAAATTGAACGTATTTTAAAATACGTGTTTAAGAAAATGGTTCAATCTCTAAATGCGCATTTAAGAAAATGGACATAGCTTAAAATGCGTGTTTTAAAAAAAATGGAAAAAGCTTAAGACAGAAAAAATGTAAGAAAAAAGCTTAAGGCATTTAAGAAAATGGGTATAGCTCAAATTGAGTGTTTAAGAAAATGAACATAGTTTAAATTGATTACTTAAAAAAATGGACATAGCTCAAAATGTGTATTTAAAGAGATGGACGCAGCTCAAAATGCAAGAAATGAACATAGCTCATAATACGAATTTAAGAAAATTGGCAAGGCTGTAAAAACTGTGAAGTAATAGCTATCCGAATTTGGTGTTGAAAAACTGTAAAATACATTTAAACTATTTAATTAAATTTTTGTGTGAAATGATGTTAAGTTTTGTTTTAAACGTAAAAGAAATGCATTTTGACCATCATTATAAGTTTAAAAGCGGATAATTGAGTCATTTCAAGATATTGATAAGATGGCTGTTTTTTTCAAGAAGTGTACTGTAGAATACCTTCTTGTTGGATTGAATTGATATACTGGTCATACCCAGTAAGTTTCAATCCTCTTTACTAATTGATTAACTCTTTGACGCAGATGGAACACCGGTGTCAGTTTTATAATTTTTTTTTTCTGACGCTCTAATTGCAAGCAAATATAAATTTCGTTATTTTTTATTTATAAAGAACAGTCTAATAGTAACTAAAAAATCTGTTAGATTATCGGAAATTTTATTCAGATATAAAATCCAAAAAAAGGTAGTTTCGAATTTCAAAAATTCATTTATATTCAAAAATTTATTAACAATTAATTTCGTAAATTGAAGAAATTTCAATGATGAATAGCTACTTTTCCGCAAATCAAAAACTGCAAATCAGCTAAAAGTTAAAAAATTATTTTTTGGAAGATTTTTCCTTTAACGCTGAAAAAAAAAAAACACTGGTGTTTAATGCTGTATTTCATAAATCATATATTATTAAGAAGCTAAGTATAATATTCTTCACCCATTTTGACTTAAATTATTGCAATATAATGAAAAAAGTATGAAAAATATGTTTAATAAAAATTCTGCATCAAAGAGTTAAGAATATTAATTGTTCTCGATTATTTGCCGGGTAATTTTAAACTACTCATAAAGTGCATGTATTTTTTTTTTAGTAGTAATCTAAAGATATTTATGTTCTCATGTGATTTACATAAATCTGTCAATTGCATAAAATAATTTTATAATATTTAATTTTATTTCACTTCGGTTTTGTTCGAATTCATCTAAATATTCTGTCCGTGCTGTGTGGATTAATCCAGGAACTATCCTTGATTTTGATGTAATGAAACACTTAGTGATACACCACTTCAGTGTAAAGTAGTTGCCAACATTTTGGTGTTCAGGTACGCGAAAATTTTTTACAGCGAAAATTTTAAAAGTAATTTTAAATGTGAAAGTATAATTAAAGAAACGTAATTTTTACTTTTATTTTCGTCATTTGTAACGAAAGTATTGTCATGAATATTCGTGACAAATGAAATTGACATGATTGACAACTATGTGCTCATATAAGTTTGATAAGTGCACTCAAATGTAATAATAAATTGTTTTCCATTAACTATATATGTTATTCTTGGAAGCTTATCCTATCGATCAAATGAATTCATGATCAGCAGCTTTGTATTCAATAACATGAATACATGATACGCTGCTCAAATAACATAAATATTTTCCGTTGTGCAGAATTTTGTCTGCGATTGATATATTGATATACTTATGTTCTATGAGATCAGTTTTGTTCAAATTCTGGATTTCATCATTTAAAAATACATAGTTTGAAAAGATGAAAAAATTTCTTTCAAAACTTTTCAAGAATTTTAAAATAATATTTTAATTTCAAAATATTTTTTCATCTTTGCATAAGCAAATTTTATAATTTTTGGCATTTCTTTCATCAATCCCGAACTATTTGATTGCCGCATGAAAGGTATTTCTAATAATCTCCCAAACAGTTTTTAAAATGTTCGGAAGGATTCAATTCTCAACGTAGAAAAATCTCGTCTTCGAAGAATAGGTTGCGTGGGGTATTAGGAAAATCAATTTCTACCTCAGCATCAAATAAGGGTTAGTGTCAGTATTAATTTCAATATAACTGTTTTAAATTTAGAAAATATCACAATCTGTAAATTTTCTAAGTAAATCTGTATTAGATTTAGAACTTTCTAATCTCATAAGAAGCTGTATATTTTTAAAACGTTGCGAAAAAGAGCATTTAAGAAAATATTAGTGTCAGGGGTTCTTTAATTTATCTGGGCAAAGAGCTACTCCAAACAACGCATTATTTTTTACACACTTCCAAGCAATACTAAAAAGAAAAAAAATGGGGGGGGGGGAAGCATCTTGAACCTGTTTTTCCTCCTCGAAGAAATTTCTAAAATTCCCTGCACCAAATTGAGTTGATGGGAATTTTTTTACGGATACTTGACGCGATATATTTAGCAGGGCTCGAATATTAATTACCCGACATGCTCAACACACGTAAAAATGACGACTGGGGCATGTATTTTTTTCACCTTTACTACATGACATGTAATTACTTAAACTGAAATACCGTAAAATACCCATTAAGTGGTATCTCATATTTTAAAGAAAATCTCCAAGGTGCTGGATGAGGTTGATAAATGGTATCAAAGAAAGAGATAAAAAAAAAGACAGAAAAAAAGAAAGAAAACTGATTATATTTGATTATCAGAAGAAAATTGCTTGTTTATACGTGATTAATACTTTTTTGTTATGTTCTTTGCTTACAGTACCTAATACTTCTTTGCTAACATTACTTAAATTATTTCCGATTTATACTTGAAATGAAAGTAGTAATGTAGACATAATATTAGTAATGATTTTTTTCAACATCTTAACCTTTACCTTACGGTTGGTACAACGTGTGGACCGTATGTGAAGGTAGAACATCGTACACCGTAAGCAAATGGTTAATAATAAGTGTTTTCATATGTTTCCGAGAAAAGATGTTTGTGCATTTAAAAGTTTCATTCGGACCTGAAGGGCACATCGTAGATAAAAAGCGCATGTGAAAATGTTATCCCTGTTATCGAATAATAACTTTAAATATAATAAATGTATTGCTTTATACGGAAGCATTTTTATCAAGATAAGAAATATATCTGGAGCGTGAGTCAATCAGATTTCACGAATGTGATATTTGTGTTCAGCATGTTAAACTCATTCAGGATTGAATACTCTCACATAAGAAGCAATTCCATTGTTATTTATTTTGGTTATTCCTGATAAAAATCTCAATTTAAGAAGAGTATTTCGACTTACTCCGCTTGGGTGTCTGGCTGAAAACCTATGTCTAAAACATATTAATTTAGTATTTTGAAAGTTATCATATTTGAGTTATTTTAAAATTATTCATGAAGTGATTGATTTAAAATATATTTTCTTGCATCTTTAATGTTTGGAGTCAGTAAAAAAATCTTTATTTGTTGATGATGAAAAACAGGGTTATGGGGAAAAAAATCTAACAAATATTTTACTTATTATAATCAAGGTGAAAAATAAATTTTATAAAAGGTCTTTCGTATTGTCACTAGCAAACCAATTTTTTAATAATCTTAAGTTCTAATGTACTTCAAACACTGGACAAAAGATTAGACATTCCTAGATAAGAAGAATAATTTAACACCTTTTAATTCCGCCTCTGAGTTTAATTATTGCCTAAGAAGTGAGTCATTTTTCCAGTTTGTCGCATTCAGTGATAGCCAACTCACTTAGGATTTGATCAAATTTGTGGCCATTTTAGTAGCTGTCCCAACATGCTCTGCAGATTTTCTATGGAATTCAAGTCAAGTGTTTTTGCCGGCCAATCGAGACTCAGATTCATAACAACAGTCATATATTTTTTCACCCAGATAAACTTTGTTGATGTTATATGCATAAAAAAAATAGGGGCACCAACATTATACTCATTATGAAGGTGTTACTCATTATTATGAAGCATACACCTGATCATCCAGATTAAAAACACGAACAAAGCTGATTCATGCTAGTACTCACCTAATTCATGCTAGTAGTCTTAAGGTGACAAATTTTTTGTCCGCTTTCGGGATAATTCAAATTCAAATTTTCATTTTTTTTTCTTTGTCTGTTAAACTCGTTTACAACAATTGAGAAAGGAACGCAAATGTATTCTCGTTATAATCGAGTGCTGGTAAAAAACGGGTTCAACAAAAAACCATAATAGTTTATACAAACTTATTAAAGATATCATATTTTATTAATTTTTTTATTTCTGTACAATAGAAAAAAGTTAGTTATTTTGCTTTGAACTTTCTTAGTGACTCATAAATGCGTTATTGTTCATCGGATAAGACTCATTATTGGAAAAAAAATCGTCATTTGAATCCCTGCTTTCAAAAAAAGTTCACGTATTCGCTGTATTAATTACTCATCACTTACATCTGCCTTGAACTTTCTTAGTGTCTCGTAAATGTGTTATTTATTCATCGGATAAAACTCATCGCTGGAAAAACATCGTCTTTGGAACCCTGCTTTCGAAAAAAGTTCACGGTTCACTTCAAAACGGTTCAACTTCTTCGAATTTTATATTTTAGTACAAATAAATTTCCAATAATATGACAGATATTTTAGCAACTACTAGACTGTTTTTTATAATAAAAAATACTAAACTATATTTTTTTCTAGTAATTAGAACGTCCAATATATATATATATATATATATATATATATATATATA
>NC_092215.1:58287344-58323901 GCF_043381705.1 Parasteatoda tepidariorum | reverse complement strand
TGTTATAACCACCAGCATATCTTTTAATAAACCTTTTGATAACTTATTATGGTTTTGACTGCATTTTCTTAGTATGAATACACCAATGATAACAGAGATGTAGCCCTGTTATTACAAGCGACAGGATAATTATATATATATATATAATATGTGTGTGTGTGTATCCATCTGCGCCAAATGGTTAATTTAAAACCTAAAATTTTTAAAAAGGAAAATTACTCGTTAGTCTTAAATACTTGGTCGCCAATAATGAACTGGAAAGAAAGTGAGAATTTCGCCCTGCCTTAGACTCCTTAAGAGATGGTACTTTAAAAATAATAATCTAATAAAACTAACTATTATGTATTTAATATAAATGATTTTATTCACTTTTGAACATTGTTTAAGAAATAGTATAATACATTCTACAAAAACATATCTTTGTAAAATATATTGATAAATATGCATTAAAATTTTTCAGCATTGTAAATTATAATTTTATACCAATTATTATTGATACAGAAATGATTGATATTAGTAAAAAAAAAAAACAATTTAATAATTATACTGTAACATTCACTGAGCATATAATCTACAATATTGCATAAAATTGTTTAACATTTTTAATCTAAATATTCTGGGCTAAAGTTTTTATAGAAATTGATGATGTTCTTATCAGGTCCATTGTTGGAAAATTTTATATATTTCATTCCTGACACTAAAAACACTCTGATTAAAGCCAACCCTTTGTATCAAACAGTAACACTTCTAGGGTCATTAGAAATTCGCACTATCAGGGTCATAAGAATTTTTCCTTCATTATTCAGGAAATTTTATCCAAATCCTTTACTTTAAATACATCATTTGAATTGTTCAAAAATTTTCCTGAGTTTTTAGTAAGTCATCACTGTTTTTTTAAGGAAACCAAGCGCTAATATCATGCATTTCTGGAGGTAGTTCATTTTCTGAGGAAAAATCAGATTCATCATATTTATCAGGTGAAATTTTATTGTTGTTCTTTTTTCGGTTCTTTATCGTCAGAATTAGAGTGATTACTTCTGATATATTTATTATACGGCTATGTAATATTAATTTTGCCAACATATGACCCTCTAGAGAGTATACAGCTTGAATGAACAGAATAAAATTGTGTACGCAAGTATTATGATCTAATTCCTGAAGATTGATGCTCTAAGCGATCGCGCAGCTCTCAGGATTACAGTTAAAAAATTTCAAACTTCTCAACTAGCCACACCCACTCATTTTGATCGAAGCGTTATCCTTACGATACGAAAATAAATAAAACGAAGTCGGTGCTTTTTTTTAACAACAAGAAATTACCACACTAGGCTTTTGTCAATTGATGCCATTTTTGTGACCACTAACAAGAAAGTATGTGTATAAAAACCTTTAAACACAAAGTAAAAAATACGGATATTAAGGGTCAAAAATTTGTAAAATATAAAATGCTTCCTTTGAATTTTCCTCTTTGTTTTTAAATATTTTTATCACACTCTTCTCTCGTTAATGGTCGTGAAAAATTGCATTGACTGGCAAGGACCTAGAATCGCTAATTCTCGTGATAAAAATATCATTCTAATTCCTTTTTCTGTAAGGATCACGATACGATTAAAAATTGTTAATGTAATTTCAAAATTTCCAATTTTTTTTCTTTGAAACTTGTAACCGAAAAGCTACGCAATCGTTTTTAACACCATTCTTGAGTGCGTCGATCGTAATACTGATTTACAACATTTTATTCCGTTCACTCACCAGAAGGACACCTTGTATATGGATTTTTTTCCATCTAATTATTCTTCGTTAAAATAGGAACATTATATTGGTGAGGATCAATCATCTTGGGATCATTATCGGGTGATTCAAAAACGTTCGGAATTTTTTCGGAATTTTTTAAATCATTGAAATATTTTTGACCATCTCTATTGAACGTAGGCAAATTTCGCCCGTGAGGCATAGGATTCCTTAACCAATGATGAAATAATTGAGGATTATTTTGATTTCTTTCATTCTTGTTTAAATCTTGTTTAAATCTGCCACTCAGTGGAGGTGTAAAAAAATTGTAATTCGGTGGATCAAAATAATTAGGTCTACCTAAAAAAGGATTTGGCCTTCGAAAATAATTAAAATCATGTGGTCTATTGTCATCAATAGTAGGAAAAACATCATAGTTTCTATTGTTGTTCTTTTGACTCATTTTTACCAATGGATCAACCTTGTTAGGAACATCTTTCTTAGGATTGGTGTTTTTCGATGGATATATCATGTGTTGTTGATCTTCTTTTGGACTTATGTTATGCGGATTATCATTATCACCAAGTGGGTTAAGAGCTAAAAAATCCTTACTTTTTGGATTTTCAATGTCCTTAGAGTTATGATTATTAGCATAATTTTCCCACATCATATTGTATGGTTCTGCGTTATAATTATAGTATTCATTATATGGTTCACCGTTTGAGTAGTAATAAGGGAAAGGATACTTATCATTGTCTGGATAATAATATCTCTCATAATAATTAGGTATATAGTTTCTGTAATCTGGATAATAATATGGTTTCGGGAATGGATAATTATTGTAATATGGATAATAGTAAAAGTCATTTGGAAGATAATCTTGTGGATAGTTTTCATTGTACATTTCCGGCACAATTTTGTTTTTAAAAGAAGATAGATCTAAGAAATTACTGCCATCAGGATTACTGCTGCCAATGTTGTTTACTGGTGCATTATATTGGTTAATTTCAGAGTTGTGAGGAACATAATTTTTCGGGGTATACTCAGCATTCATTTCATCAATGAAAGGTATACCCTCAGTGTTAGATACAGTTAAATCATACTGGTTATAATCTCCGAAATAAAATTTATTTTTATCTAAATTTTCAGATGAGACTTTTTCCCTATTAGGAAGAAAACTATCTGGTGCTGGAGCCATTAGCATGTCTCTAACCATATTATCCGGCATTTTAGTATTTATTCCACCAATGTCATCCTCAGACGTAGCTGTTTCATCATCAAAACCAGCCCTGTTAATGTCAATTATATGTGTATTACGATAATTATTCTCAGTGGAAATTTTGTCTGGCCTACTAAAAATATTTTGTGGAGAGAAATTCATTAACTTTGAATTGTGATCTTCCCTTGAAACCCAGAACTCTTCTGAACGTTTCCTTGGCTTTGTAGAAGGTAAGCCAAACTCCGATGGACTCAAAGTCGTACTTAACATTCCAAGAATCCAATCAGGATCTTGTGCCATTACCATATTATCTTCAGAATAGATTACACCTGCATCATCCTGACTATTTCCTGCACTTTCATTAGGAGTATTTTTGGAGTAGCCCCAGGTAGAGTCTCGTTCATTGCTTTCATCAGAACTGGTTGGAGTAGAATTTTCTTCTAAGTAAGAGGTCGAGTCACCACTTCCTGTATTTTCATTTGAAGTATTGTCGGTGTAAACCCAGGAATAGTCTTGTTCATTACTTTCCTCAGATGTTGAAGGATAACCTGTATTTTCTGCATAATTTAATGGAGTACTATCTGTGTCATTATTAGAGACACCATACTTATTGCCTTCATCAGAGCTGGTTGGAGTAGAATTTTCTTCTGAATAAGAGGTCGAGTCACCACTTCCTGCCTCTTCATTTGAAGTACTGTCGGTATAGCTCCAGGTAGATTCTTGTTCATTGCTTTGCTCAGAGGTGGAAGGATAACCAGTATTTTCTGCACCGTTTTCATTGCTTTCATCAAAGCTGGTTGGAGTAGAATTTTCTTCTGAGTAAGTAGATGAGTCACCACTACCTGTAGTTTCATTTGGAGTACCGTCAAGATAGCCCCAGGTAGAGTCTTGTTCATTGTTTTCCTCAGAGATGGAATGATAACCAATATTTTCAGCATAATTTAATGGAGCACTATCTGTGTTACTAATTGAGGCACCGTGTTCAGTGCTTTCATTAGAGCTGGTTGGAGTAGAATTTTCTTCTGAGTAAGAGGTTGAGTCACCACTTCCTGTATTTTCATTTGAAGTACTGTCGGAGTAGCTCCAGGAATCGTCTTGCCCAATGCTTTCTTCAGAGTTGGAGGAATAACTGGTATTTCCTGCACTATTTAATGAAGCACTATCTGTGAAACTAATTGAGGCATCGTATTTAATGCTTTCATCAGAGCTAGTAAGAGTAGAATAGCTCTCTGAATTAGAGAGAATTTCCCCACTTTCTGCATTTTCCTTTGATGCACTGTCACTATTGTCCCATTGTAAGTCTTGCTCATTGCTGTCCTCAGAGTCGGAAATATAATTAGTACTTCCTGCATTATTAAAAGGAGTATTACCTGTGTAACTCATTCTATATCCATACTTATTGCTTTCATCAGAGCTGGTAGGAATCGAAATTTCCTCTGAGTTAGAGGAAAAATCACCGCTTCCAGTACTCTCATGTTGAGTACTTCTATCATTGCTCCATGTTGAGTGCTGTTCATTAATTTCCTCAGAGAGGGAAGGGGAATAATATTTTTCTGCACCCGAAAGATAACGGGTATTTCTGTCATTATCATATGGAATACTATCTGTATAACTCCAAGAAGCACCATAGTTTTTACGTTTTACAGAACTTCCCGAATATTCCTTTTTTAATTGTATTTTGTTTGTGTTTCTTATATTCTTGTTTTTAGACCAGTCAGGCATTAACCGCTTCAACGCAACATTATCCTCTTCATTTAATGTCATTTGTTCTGACAAAGCAGTTATACCTGACTTACGTCCTTTTTTTATTTTGGGCTCGAGGGTCTTTTTGTTTGATTGGTAAAACTTCGTCATTTTGTTCGTTTTCAAACTTCTCGTGTCTGCTTTTGACCAAGATTCACCTAGACTTTTAAATAATTTATCAATTTCATCCATATAATTATCTTTAGATCTATTATTTTCATCTGAACTATAGTAATGTAATTTATTTTTTTGACTTCTATATGAAGTAGATGGCGTGAAATATGACTTGATATGGTTTTCATTACCCGTATAGGCAGGCGATGACAATTTCAGATCATATGACCTAAATGCTTTTCCTGGCGTAACTGGAAAGTTAAAAGGTTCCCCTTCTTTTAAGTAAAGATTCGAGATTTTATTATACACTTTATAACCAGTTCCAATATTAAACACGTCTACAGTTGTTATCTTCGAATTGAGAGAGGGAACCGATGTAGTTTTCGTTGTTTGAGAAGATGAAGTAGTACTCCGAGGGCCATAATTCTGTGAGTGATAACTGGATTCGAGTGAGCGAGAATCAACTTGAATTTTTTCCAAAGACCCCTCGAAGCTTTTTGAGTCAGGAGAATAATCATTGTCTTCGCGGACACTACCCACTCTTCGGCCGTTTATGATAACATTAATATTTTCAATGATTTCAATTTTTGGTTTGTGTTTAGTACTTAAATAAGGCATTGTTGTTTTATGCAGAATAGAAACTGATCCCTTCACTGAAGACTTTGATCCCATACTTCCAGTTGACGAGGAAATTCCGCTGGTATTAGAAAGGCTAACAGAAGAGGAACCTGAATACATCGATTTGCTAGGAAACGAGTCAGTAGCTTCGGTATCCACCAGAGTACTATCACCACTGCCCAAGGGAGAGGTATGTTCATGGCTTTCTTCGAATTTGAAAGTATCACTGGTACTTCCTGCGTTATTAACTGGAGTACTATTCGTGTAACTCAAAGGAAAACCGTATTTATTGCTTTCACCAGAACTGATAGGAGTAGAATTTTCTTCTGAGTAAGTGGACGAGTCACCACTACCTGTACTTTCATTTGGATGACTGTCAAGGTAGATCCAGGTAGAGTCTTGTTCATTGTTTCCCTCAGAGGTGGAAGGATAACCAGTATTTTCAGCATAATTTAATGGAGTACTAATTGCGCTACTAATGGAGCCACCGTTTTCAGTGCCTTCATCAGAGCTGGTGGGAGTAGAATTTTCTTCAGAGTAAGTGGACGAGTCACCACTTTCCGTACTTTCACTTTTAGTACCATCGGTGTCACCCCAGGTAGAGTCTCGTTCATTGCTTTTTTCAGAGTTGGAAGGATAACCAACATTATCTACACCTTTTTCAGCGCTTGCATCAGAGCTGGTTGGAGTAACATTTCCTTCTGAGTAAGTGGACGAGTCACCACTTCCTGTACTTTCACTTGGAGAACTATCAGTGTCTCCCCAGGAAGAGTCTTGTTCATTGCTTTTCACAGAGGTGGAAGGATGACCAGTATTTTCTGCACCGCGTTCATTGCTTTCATCCGAGCTTGTTGGAGTAGAATTTTGTTCTGAGTAAGTGGACGAGTCACCACTATCTGTACTTTCATTTGGAGTACTGTCGAGGTAGCCCCAGGTGGCGTCTAGATCATTGTTTTCCTCTGAGGTGGAAGGATAACCAGTATTTTCTGCACCGCGTTCATTGCTTTCATCCGAGCTTGTTGGAGTAGAATTTTGTTCTGAGTAATTGGACGAGTCACCACTATCTGTACTTTCATTTGGGTTACTGTCGAGGTAGCCCCAGGCAGAGTCTTGTTCATTGTTTTCCTCTGAGGTGGAAGGATAACCAGTATTTTCACCATCGTTTAATGGAGTACTATCTGTGTTACTAATAGGGGCGCCGTTTTCAGTGCTTTCATCAGAGCTGGTTGGAGTAACAGTTCCTTCTGAATAAGTGGACGAGTCACCATTACCTGTACTTTCATTTGGGTTACTGTCAAGGTAGTTCCAGGTAGAGTCTTGTTCATTGTTTTCCTCAGAGGTGGAAGGATAACCAGTATTATCAGCATAATTTAATGGTGTATTATCTGCGCTACTAATGGAGCCAAAGTTTTCAGTGCCTTCATCAGAGCTGGTGGGAGTAGAATTTTCTTCAGAGTAAGTGGACGAGTCACCACTTTCTGTACTTTCAATTGAAGTACTATCGGTATAGTCCCAAGTAGAGTCTTTTTCATTGCTTTTCTCAGAGGTGGAAGGATAACCAGTAGTTTCTGCACCGTTTTCAGTGCTTTCATCAGGGCTGGTTGGAGTAGAATTTAGTTCTGAGAAAGAGGACGAGTCACCACTTCCTGTACCTTCACTTGAAGTACTATCGGTGTCGCCCCAGGTAGAGTCGTGTTCATTGCTTTTCTCAGTGGTGGAAGGATAACCGGTATTTTCTGCACCGTTTTCAGTGCTTTCATCAGAGCTGGTTGGAGTAGAATTTTCTTCTGAGTAAATCGACGAGTAACCACTTCCTGTAATTTCACTTGGAGTATAATCGGTGTCACCCCAGGTAAAATCTTGTTCATTGCTTTTCTCAGAGGAGGAAGGATAACCAGTTTTTTCTACACCATTTTCGTTGCTTTCATCAGAGCTGGTAGGAGTAGAATTTTCTTCTGAGTAAGTGGACGAGTCACCACTTCCGGTACTTTCATTTGGGTTACTGTCAAGGTAGCCCCAGGAAGAGTCTTGTTCATTGTTTCCCTCTGAGGAGGATGGATAACCAATATTTTCAGCATAATTTACTGGAGTACTATATGTGCTACTAATAGAGCCACCGTTTTCGGTGCTTTCATCAGCGCTGGCTGGAGTAGAATTTTTATCTGAGTAAGTGGACGAGTCACCACTATCTGTACTTTCATTTGGAGTACTATCAGTGTCGCCCCAGGTAGAGTCTTGTTCATTTCTTTTCTCAGATGTGGAAGGATAACCAGTTTTTTCTGCACCATTTTCAATGCTTTCAATAGAGCTGGTTGGAGCAGAATTTTCTTCTGAGTAAGTGGACGAGTCACCACTATCTGTACTTTCATTTGGAGTACTGTCAAGGTAGCCCCATGTGGCGTCTAGTTCATTGTTTTCCTCTGAGGTGGAAGAATAACCAGTATTTTCAGCACTGGTTTCATTGCTTTCATCAGAGCTTGTTGGAGTAGAATTTTCTTCTGAGTAAACGGACGAGTCACCACTTCCTGTACTTTCACTTGGAGTATTATCATTGTCTCTCCAGGAAGAGTCTTGTTCATTGCTTTTCTCAGAGGTGGAAGGATGACCAGTATTTTCAGCACCACCTTCATTGCTTTCAATAGAGCTGGTTGGAGCAGAAGTTTCTTGTGAGTAAGTGGACGAGTCACCACTATCAGTTCTTTCATTTGGAGTACTGTCAAGGTAGCCCCAGGTGGCGTCTAGTTCATTGTTTTCCTTTGAGGTGGAAGGATAACCAGTATTTTCAGCACCGGGTTCATTGCTTCCATCAGAGCTTGTTGGAGTAAAATTTTCTTCTGAGTGAACGGACGAGTCACCACTTCCTGTACTTTCACTTGGAGTACTGTCGGTGTCACCCCAGAGTGAGATTTGTTCATTACTTTTCTCAGAGGCGGAAGGATAGCCAGTATTTTCTGCACCGCGTTCATTGCTTTCATCAGAGCTTGTAGGAGTAGAATTTTGTTCTGAGTAAGTGGACGAGTCACCAGTATCTGTACTTTCATTTGGGTTACTGTCAAGGTAGCCAAAAGCAGAGTCTTGTTCATTGTTTTCCTCTGAAGTGGAAGGATGACCAGTATTTTCTGCATAATTTAATGGAGTACTGTCTGTGTTACTAATAGGGGCACCGTTTTCAGTGCTTTCATCAAAGCTGGTAGGAGTAGAATTTTCTTCAGAGTAAGTGGACGAGTCACCACTTCCTGTACTTTCAATTGAAGTACTATCGGTATAGTCCCAAGTAGAGTCTTTTTCATTGCTCTTCTCAGAGGTGGAAGGATAACCAGTAGTTTCTGCACGGTTTTCAGTGCTTTCATCAGGACTGGTTGGAGTAGAATTTAGTTCTGAGTAAGCGGACGATTCACCAGTTCCTGTTCTTTCATTTGGAGTACTATCGGCGTTGCCCCTGGTTGAGTTTTTTTCATTGCTTTTCTCAGAGGTGGAAGGATAAACAGTATTTTCTGCACCGTTTTCAGTGCTTTCATCATTACTGGTTTGAGTAAAATTTTCTTCTGAGTAGGTGGACGAGTCACCACTTCCTGTAGTTTTATTTTGAGTACTATCGGTGTCGGCCCAGGTAGATTCTTGTTCATTGCTCGTCTCAGAGCTGGAAGGATAACCAGTATTTTCAGCACCGTTTTCTTTGCTCTCATTAGAGCTGGTGTGAGTAGAATTTTCTTCTGAGTAAGTGGACGAGTCACCACTACCCGTACTTTCATTTGGGTTACTGTCAATGTAGCCCCCGGTAGAGCCTTGTTCATTGCTTTCCTCTGAGGTGGAAGGATAGCTAGTATTTTCAGCATAGTTTAATGGAGTACTATCTGTGTTACTGACTGGAGCTCCATTTTCAGTGCTTTCATTAGAGCTGGTTGGAGTAAAATTTTCTTCTGAGTAGGTGGACAAGTCACCACTTCCTGTACTTTCAGTTGGAGTACTATCGGTGTCGCCCCAGGTAGATTCTTGTTCATTGCGCGTCTCATTGGTAGAAGGATAACCTGTATTTTCTGCACCGTTTTCTTTGCTTTCATTAGAGCTATTTGGAGTTGAATTTTCTTCTGAGTAAGAGGGCGATTCACCATTTCCTGTACTTTCATTTGGTGAACTGTCGGTGTAGCCCCATGTGGAGTCTTGTTCATTGTTTTCCTCTGAGTTGGAAGGATAACCAGTATTTTCACCATCGTTTAATGGAGTACTATCTGTGTTACTAATAGGGGCTCCGTTTTCAGTGCTTTCATCAAAGCTGGTAGGAGTAGAATTTTCTTCAGAGTAAGTGGACGAGTCACCACTTCCTGTACTTTCATTTGGAGAGCTATCGGTGTAGCCCCAGGCAAAGTCTTTTTCATTGCTTTTCTCAAAGTTGGAGGAGTAACCCGTATTTTCTACAACGTTTTCAGTGCTTTCATCAGAGCTAGTAGGAGTGGAATTTTCTAAAGAGTGGGTGGATGAGTCACCACTTCCTGTAGTTTCATTTGGAGTACTATCGGTGTCGCCCCAGGTAGATTCTTGTTCATTGCTCGTCTCAGAGGAGGAAGTATAACCAGTATTTTCTGCTCCGTTTTCTTTGCTTTCATTAGAGCTGGTGTGAGTAGAATTTTCTTCTGAGTAAATGGACGAGTCGCCACTACCTGTACTTTCACTTGGTTTACTGTCAAGGTAGCCCCAGGTAGAGTCTTGTTCATTGTTTTCCTCTGAGGTGGAAATATAACCAGTATTTTCAGCATAGCTTAATGAAGTTCTACCTGTGTTACTAATTGGGGCACCGTTTTCAGTGCTTTCATCAGAGCTGGTTGGAGTAGAATTTTCTTCTGAGTAAGAGGACGATTCACCATTTCCTGTACTTTCATTAGGACTACTATCTGTGTAGCCCCAGGTGGTGTCTTGTTCATTGCTTTTCTCTGAGGTGGAAGGAAAATCAGTATTTTCTGCACCGTTTTCGTTGCTTTTATCAGAGCTGGTTGGAGTAGAATTTTCTTCTGAGTAAGTGGACGAGTCACCACTACCCGTACTTTCATTTGGGTTACTGTCAATGTAGCCCCCGGTAGAGCCTTGTTCATTGTTTTCCTCTGAGGTGGAAGGATAGCCAGTATTTTCAGCATAGTTTAATGGAGTACTATCTGTGTTACTGACTGGAGCTCCGTTTTCAGTGCTTTTATCAGAGCTGGTTGGAGTAGAATTTTCCTCTGAGTAAGTGGACGAGTCACCACTTCCTGTACTTTCATTTGGAGCACTGTCGGTGTAGCCCCAGGTAGAGTCTTTTTCATTGCTTTTTTCAGAGGTGGAAGGATAAACTGTATTTTCTACACCGGGTTCATTGCTTTCATCAGAGCTTGTTGGAGTAGCATTTTCTTCTGAGTAAGTGGACGAGTCTCTACTTCCTGTCCCTTCACTTGGAGTACTTTCGGTGTCACCCCAGGTAGAGTCTTGTTCATTGCTTTTCTCAGAGTTGGAGGGATGGCCAATATTTTCTGCACCGTTTTCATTGCTTTCATTAGAGCTGTTTGGAATAGAATTTTCTTCTGAGTAAGTGGACGAGTCACCACTACCTGTACTTTCATTTGGATTACTGTCAAGGTAGCCCCAGGTAGAGTCCTGTTCATTGTTTTCCTTAGAGGTGGAAGTGTATCCAGTATTTTTAGCGTAATTTGATGGAGTACTTTCTGTGTTACTAATTGAGGCACTATTTTCAGTGCTTTCATCAGAGCTGGTAAGAGTAGATTTTTCTCCTGAGAAGAAGGAATTCTCACGTCTTCCTGTTCTCTTAGTTCGAGTATTTTCGATGTTGCTCCATGGTTCGCCTTGCTGTTTGCTTTCTTCATAGTTAGAATCAGAATAATTAGAATTTCGCGAACTTTCTGTACGTTGTGAACTTATCGAAGCCCTTGTATGCATTATTTCAGATGAATCTGAGACTTTTTCTGATAATGTTGCAATTGTATATGATGATCTGTCTGAAATTTTATCTTTTATTATCTTAGGAGTGGTTGTTGTTATTGCAATTGTATGCGAGGTTGATAATACTTTTTTACGGCTTATAGTGTGGATTGAATTTTCCGGAATGGTGGATGAGCTGACTTTGTCTGAGTATTTCGATTGTTCCGGTGTATAATCCATATACAATGACGCTTTTAATAAATTTTGATTTGTGTCTGGCTCATTAGATTCTTCTATAGATTCTCCATCATTGAAATAATCTATAATTTCTTTACTGCCTACCACTTTTCCATCCACTAGGATCACAATGTTCTCGTCAATTTCTATTTCGGGTCCTTTATTATGTGTTTTATTTGAATTTTTTTTCAAGTTACCGAAAAGTTCGTTGCTATTTCCTTTCCTTTTTTCAGCAGATAAAGTTCTTAAAATTTCTGAAACTAGCTTTTGTTTCTTTATCGAATCTTTTCTTAAAAATTCCGGGGTTAGCAGTTTATTTATATTGTATTTATATTTTTTATTATGTTTCTGAATATTGCCTCCGCCATTCATTTTCTCACTAGAATATGTGTGATCATCTTTTTCGGAATTGCTTTTTCGTGTTTTACTTGTTCGATCTGAATGAATATTGCCACTGCCATCGATATTCTTATTAGAATATTCGTTCCTACTTTCTTCTGAACGACTTTCCAGTGTTTTGCTTGTTCTATCTGGATGAGTATTTTCACTACCATTGATATTCTCTCTGGAATTTGTGTTACCTTTTTCAGAATATCTTTCTGGTGTTCCACGCGTTAAAAGTCTGTTGAACATAGTGTTTTCATTTTTCTGTAATTTAGGCAAATAATTCCCTATTGAACCAACATTTTCTATACTTTGTGGCTTTTGTTGATTTACAGAAGGTTTTTTAATTTTTTTCCTCTGATTTTCATTGTTATTGTCTCCTTCGGAATGGTATCCAATCAAATCATCATTTGATCTTTTTTTGTACGTTATTGTTCCATCACGATGGTGTACTCTAGTAATACTTGGGCTACGATAGTGATTTGTCCCAATTTTTTTAAAAAATGAGAATACGTCCTGATCTCTGTCCACTCCTCTAACATATTCATTCTTGAAATTGCTGTCTGATTTACCTATTGTCTTACCTTTTGGTTTTTTCCTCATCAACATAACAATCATTCGAAGCTCGTGAATAAAGCCATTCTTCATATCAGCCAATTTTTTTTTGAATGATAATTTTAGAGCATTTTCAACAGCTTGAAGTCTTGTATGTACGTTATTTCCCGTTTCATCAACATAAACTATTGCTTCTGCTAGAGATGAAATGAATGCCATTGATAAAGCTTCCTGTCTTATAGGAGGCACTGCATGTCCTTTTGATGAATTGTAAGCTGCCATCGTAAGATCCTTGACAATAACTTCAATATCATTTTTTGATTTAGATCCTAAAACAGTGGATGAGCGTATGTGGCTCAAAAACTTGCTCGAGAAATATCTCGTGCTTTCGTAAGTGTGAAACGGATTATTTGCAGCAAAGACAAAACTTCTATCTGTAGTCGCGTAAGCCCAATTGAGCACAATAAAGATAATAGAGCAACGTAGAAGAAACCAATCCATATTGCGCTGTTTAAAGTAAACTGATAAGATTTTCTGCTTCGACTTAAGACCCAATATATATGCTTCCGAATCGTGACCAGATTACCGTCATATGAACGATGCAATCAATGATATTTGGGTAGTCTGCTTTTAAAGTAAATACTCACTGAAGAATCTACTAACTCAATTTTGCTTTTTTTTTAATTTTTGTGCTGAAAGCAAATTGTTTTCAAAAATATTTTCTTAATCATTAATTCAAAACTATTACCATAAAACAGGATCTCCTTTTAATCGTTAGATTTTTATTACAGACTGCACCTGCTTCCATTCATCCTATCTATAAAAAAAATCTATGAGCGCTGAATCTGTAGTTTGATGGGAAACTATTAAGTTAGAATACCTTCTGAAACGGCAAACACTTAATTTAATTAATCTATTAATTGTTTTTTCATTCCTAGAACAGTTAAATTGGAAAGATTTCTTGGTTTGGATTTAGTTCCGACCAATTATTCGACTGAGAAATCAGAAAAACCCCCACGTTTTAATATTTCATATTAAAAGAAATCATGTCTATATTAGTCTATATTAAAATCATGTCTATATCATGTCTATATTAAAAGAAATATAGACAGCATTTATGTTGTTTTAAATTTTAGTTTAATAAAACTGTCATGACTTATGAGATTAAAAGCTCGTATTTTGCATATCGTGGTGAGTACAGAAAAAACATATTTCATATTTTACTCTTATTTTAGACTCTTCTTTCTTTATGTACGGAATGAGAGTTTTCTTAATCACAATGAGGGATTTAAAGTATATCATGAGTAGATATAGTACTCAAAGTAAAAAAGCGAACAAACTGAATAACTTTTGCTCTAAGGATCAGATTTTCACTCATTAGAACTTAATCTTAATGGTTAGAAGTTTTAACCTTTAATATTATCATTAATTTTAAGTGGACGATATTTTAAGTCCTAAAATTAGATACAAAAAAGTATTTTCTCTGAATAAACATGACATTTTCTACTTCGGATTCGTATTCTTGACCCTTAAAAAAATAGGGGGGGGGAGAGTAGCCGCCATTTGGAAAATATAGACTCAATAATTTAGCAGGAGGATCCCTTAATGTTAATTTTATTATTCAATATTTTACACTGTTTCTTAAATCTTTACTTAAGACAGTGTTTCCCATAGTGTGGTGCGTTTACCCCCAAGGGTACAGGAACAGTTTAGTGGGGGTACACGTTCTTATGCGAAATATCTTGCAACAAACGAAAATTTAAAAAAAGAAAATTTTAAAAGCAAAGCTAGCCATGAAAATTTACGATTACGAATTTTTCTATTGGCTATTTTTGCAGAGTTAACAGTAAATAATTAGTGGTGTCAACAGCCAGTCGTGATTTTCAACTTTTGTGCAAATTTTTTTACAGTGAAAAATACATTCATTTTTCTATTAGTGGTACACAGCGTTACGAAAAATTTAGAAAGGGTACACAAAAGTCATAAGTTTGGGAAGCACAGACTTAAGAGATAGCGTAAATAGCTTTATCTTAAATCTATATTTTACGCTATCTTTTAAATTCTTGTTTCAAAGGATCTAATCGACCGATTTACTTCAAATTTTTGATTTTGCTATTTAAATAGAAGATAACTTCCATATACATTGAAAATAAATATCTTTAAACTTCGAATATTTTATAAATCATTCAAAAACCATTCAAAATAGCACTAAAACCCTGTTTTATTCTTCATGTCAATATCGCGATTAGAAGGTAGTGTTCAATGTGATAGCGAATAGGGGCATTACGTAGGACGACCAAAAATCAATTTAATTCATGAATCCACTCAAGTTTATTAAATTTTTAGCATTAGAACAATTGATAATATTTTATATTTTTTAATTTTGATTATTACGATGTAATTTCATTTTCTTTGTAATTGTAATTCTCAGTACTACCGATTAATAGGTTTCTAATATTTATTGATATTATATATTCTATTCATTTGTATTTCCCTTTTTTATTTGTATTATATTATTTTCATTTGTATTACATTTCATTCATTTGTAATATATTTTACAATGTTACAAAAGAAAATACTACTCTATTATATAACATAAGATTTTTGATTAGAGTGCTAATCAAATTATAGCTGTCATTTTATATTTGTCGTTCGTTTCACGGAATGCATTGATCTATCTAGAATCATTGCGTTATTTTACTCATTTAAGGGCATGGATAGTTCCGAAGCATGTATTTGTGGCAGAAAGTAAAGGCTGGTATCTAGGGCATAACAAAATGTATTCCTTAATTCCATAAAATCAAGTCTGTGGCATACACAGTATCCGCAAGAGATAGAGCTCCTGCCTCCCAATGAGATGTCCCGAAATCGAGTGCCAGCAATGGTTGGTGGATATGAATTTCGCACCAGCTCGCACTTACCACAGTGCCGACGTAAAATATCCTAAGTGGTAGACGGATCATGGGTTAGAGTCCCCTTGCCGTCAGGCTAATCTTGGAAAGTTCTCGTGGTTTTCCTCTCCATGCAACACAAATGCGGGTAGTGCCATCAAAACGTCCTCCACGAATGCTAATTTCTCCCAAGACTTGATCCAAGAGTTCCCTTATCTTCTGGATAGGGCTCAAAATTACAAGGCTACGGAGTTAAGGCCGGGATAGTCTGGTTGGTAGGGCACTGGGCTCATGCCCAAGACGTCATGAGTTCTATCCCCTCCGGCCAAAGACTCCCCTTGTTGTAAACGGTGATTGATGCACTTTAAATCTGTCGAGTCACAAAGTACTCCGTTTTCCCATAACAAATCATACCTGTGGGGGTACTGATCCAGGAGTTTCCTTGTCTTCTGGATTGGTTCAAAATTACAAGGCTACGGAATTGAACATTAGTAGTCGTAAACCCAAAATTAGGTGGGCTGTTCAACGATGGATATAAAAAAATGGTACGGAGTTGAACATTGGTAGTCGTAAACTTGAAATTGGGTCGACTGTTCAACGACGGTTATAAAATAAAATAATAAACAAATTACACAGTAACCCTTAACTATCTGTCGAAGTATCTCTCAAGTATGTGCTCAGCAATTCTGATGCGAACTGATTGCCAATCAAATAAGGAAACTAAAAAGTTAGTACTTCGTCAAAAATAATCCTCTTTAGAGCAGATGAGATGTTAGCCCCTTCTATCAACATACTAGGTGAGCAATATGGTTCGAGTTGCTACATTTTCTCTCGATTTATGGAATTGATATATATATATATATATACAGTCGGACTTCTATTTAACGAACTTCCATTTTCCGAATTTCTCTATTTTGCAAATTTTTTCGAGGAACCAAGAACATTTTGAAAATTTATGCGTGAAATAACTTCCAAATAGCGAAGTGAATTTTCTATTTAACGAACTTTTCTTTGAGGTCCGCTTTCCCTATTTCCCAAAATATTTCAGAACATTTCAAACTAGTTAACGCATTTTATGAGGGAAATGACCTTGAATTGTTATTCGAAGCCACTTCACTTTTAGAGAAAGCAGTGAAATCCCTTTACCCTTTTGTTTGCATTTCAAAGGAAAAACTCGATAAAATTAACGAATTTTATCAGTAGCAATTAAACTTATGAACGCGTGCGGTAATGTATGTTTTAAATTACTACTATAATAATTGTAGCAATAATTTTATACATACATTTAGCTTTTTTTAGTTGAAAATGTATGTAGCATGATAGTGTAACACTGGATAATGTTTTACTCTATTCTTGCTTTTCATGCAGATTTCTTTTATGGTTAAGATTTATGAGAGAATAAATGGTAGATACTAGTTTACTAGATAAAGGTGTATCAATTACCATTTTAATCATGTCTAGTGTTTATGAATTTAAAACCTGTTTTGCATCGTTTAAGTACTATTTCAAAAGGTGATTTTCTATTTAACGAATTTTCGGGATTTAGCGACTTATATCGAATATTTTGTAACCAGTCAAACTTTTACTTCAGAAAATTAAAAAAAGCCCTATAAATCAAGCTGATACTTAACTATTCAGTTTAACTGTAAAATTAGTTTTATTGGAGATCATTGGTTTCTGAACACATTGATTCAATTATCGGTCCCACAGTAGACTGATCGTAAAGGCACGGTTCCCGTCAGATCATTGAAGTCAAGCATCACTGGCTGCGGTCAGTGTGCGGGTGAGTGACCACTTGGGTCAGGGTGCGTAGGGACCGAGGGTGTGCGGTATTGGTCATCGTTAAACTATTCTACCGTAAAGTGCTCGACTTCGCGTTCAGACCATCGAGCTACCGAAGCGGGGGTGCTATCCCCTCTGCAGAGAATCAAAATTGTGATGGCATATGTTCGGATGTTTCCCAGATAGTCGCCAATAGCCCATTGTGCAGCTCTAGTGCGACATAAATGAACTACAGCAGCAACAATTCAATTAGGGTATCGCATGTAGGGCACCATTACTTAGTCATCCTGACACTCAAGCTTTAAATAATGGCAGAAAAGGCAAATTTTACTTTGAATTATAATGCCTAGAACTAAGTAAACTTATCAATGCAATAGAATATTGTAAAAAAAAAAACACCTCAAATAATTATACTTAACTTTTTTTTAATTATTTATTATTATTGCGTAAAAAGTTATAAATTTTAACATCTTTCGCATTTTTGAGTGATTGCGTTGTATTTCACTTTTCAGGCATGAAACAAAATCCACAGGACTCAAATAATTAGATATTTATGTGCTTTAAAACTCTTCGATGGGTTATCTGAATCAAATTTATAATAATTGTTCATTGTAATTAAAAATTCCGACTTACGAAACAAAAAACAGTTATATTTTACATCGACAACCGCTTTCTAAAGGCATACAGATAGAAAAAAAAACTTGAAATATTACTTTTTAACTGATAAAGTTGTACCAAAGGTTGTACAATATAGTGGGTCTAAGGAAGATGTTAAGCATATAACACTATTTATAAAAATAATAAATTGGTTATTAAAAAACCACGTTATCTCGCTAGTCCGAATTTATCGATTATTTGAAGTAGGTTTCTGATAATTAAGATTCTACACTGTTTCCAGAAGAAGTGTCAATTTTGTGTCTCTTCCTGCTACGAAAGAAAAAAAATTGATAGACAAAATTGATCGTTAACTTCTACAGAATATAAAAGTTAACTTCGATATACACTGAAGAGCCATTGCATTATAACCACTCTGCTAATAACATGTAGGACCACCTTTAGCCCTCAAAAATACTAGCACCCGGCGTGGCATTGATTCCACAAGATGCTGATAGGCAGTCTGAGGTATCTGGCACCAAGCGCTCACCAACTGGTCCTGCAATTCCTCGTACATTGCGAGGGGGTAGCGTGGCAGCACGAATTTGGTTTTCCAAGTAGGACCACAAATGCTCCGTTGGATTAAGGTCAGGGGAATTTGGGGACCAAGACATGACTTGAAAGTCACTGGAATGTTCCTCGAACCAATCCATGACGATTCGACTCTTATGACATGGTGTATTATCCTGTTGGCAAACACCATTCCCCGCAGGAAAAATTGTTGCCATGAATAGGTGAATCTGGTCTACAACTATGTTCAAATAGCTTACAGACGTCAGGGATTGTTCTATAAGGATTATGGGTCCCAATGTGCCCCATGAAAACATTGTTCCTGGGCGAGAAACCATGAAAATCTGGGCGAACCCATTGTTATAGATGGAGGGTGGTCATAATGTAATGGCTCTTCGGTGTACATAGAAAATAAAAATCTCTAAACTTCAGATATTTTATATATAACTCAAAAACCAATCAAAATAACTATAAAAATCTTTTTCGTTTTTTTTTTTTTTAAATTTTTTTTCATGTCATTGCTACGACTAGAAGGTAGCAAACAAACACCTCCTAGAAGAAAGAAGGCCTCAGCACGAATTAATATAGTAGTACCACGTAACGAATATAAACTGCGCAATGGATAAAAAGTAAGAAAGATGTCATGGGCTACTAAGCTGCGCAGTGGTGGTAAATACGAAATATGTCATTACGTTTGTGCTACTAAAGGATTAAATTTCTTGTTTATAGTAACCCGTCCTGAGGCCTTCTCTTTTCTAGGAGGTATTGAGCAAAATGGGGCATAACGCAAGAACACAAAATTACATAGATTTCCGATTTAACACCTTCATGACTAAAAGAATGAGAAAGAAGCACTCCACCAGACCCACATACACCGAGAGTATACATACTGAAGAGTACGTTTATGTACTAATACGAGATGTAATTCCAGAATACCGTAATAAGATCTCGTCCATATGATCATGGACCTCTAGAGTCAGAAAGACTCGTTTTATCGTGGCGTCATCATTTCCTCCCTCGTACCTGTTTACGACTACCCCCCCCTCCTCTCGAAACACTCCCTTCTACTTACCCGGTAATTTAGAATAGGGCAATTTTTTACCACCTTTATACCAAATGCTTTATCACCGATAATTTATCGGCGATAGTACATATAAAGCAAAATATAACGCCCTCCCTTTTTTTCGACTGTACTGTTTGTAATCTTTTTAACAAAATTTAAAATCTTTTAACTCGTTATCATTATTATCATAAATTATATGATTAATTACTGATTATGATTGATGATTGAATTGATGATTGATAATGATCAACTATAATTGATTAATTAATTTATGTTATTAATTATCATTAATCATATAAATCATCAATTCTCTTGCAAAAACGAGATTTTAAGTTTATGCACTTAGGATGTTTGATATATTATTTACTCACATTTTTCTTTAATTTTCATTTCAAAAACAATATTTATTTTCGAAAAATAATAGTTATTTTTTAAAGCAATTTTTATAGGAATTTCTTATTTTTAAAAAACAATATTTTTTAAAAGGAATTTTTATTTTTAATAACATTATTCATATTTTTAAGAAAATTTTTATTCTTTAAAATATTATTTATTTTTTAAAATATAAAATATTATTTATTTTTTAAGAACATTATTTATTTTTTTTAAAGGAAATTCCTATTTTTGAAAATATTGTTTATTTCTTAAAAGCATTATATTTCTTTAAAAAAACATTATTTACTTTTTGAAAACATCTTTTTTTAAACCTTTTAAAGGAAATAGTTTACTTTAATTCTTACTATTCTTTACTTAAGTTAATTCTTATCTTCAATTTAATAGTATTTATTTAAGGGAAATTCTTAACTTTAGCAGCAGTTTTTATTGTTTAAAGGAAATTCTTAATTTTAAAAATTTTAGTTATCTTTTGAAAACATTATTAGTTTTTTAAAGTAAATTCTTATCTCTAAAAAAATATGTATTCCTAAAAATAAAATCTTATTTTTAAATACAGGATATATTTTTAAGTAAAAATTCTTACTTTATTAAATATTACTTATCTTAATACATTATACACTTCTTACAGAGATTTTTTTAGTTAATTTCATTCAAACATCTAGTATAGATGATTACCTTTTCTAATATTATTATTTTCAAAACTATTATCTCGAATATTATCAAAAACAAAGAGAGACTAAAGTGAGTTTTGAAAAATATAGTACATAAAATAAGTACTCAAAGTTTTAAATTAAACTTTAAGTTATGTTTTTTTTAAGTTTGCTTAATTATATTTAAGAAACACAAGTGACTTTTAAGTTAAGATTTCAATTTTTAATTGAAATAACTTGGTCGATTAATTTTTTATTCAAATAATTATGTTGAATAATGGAATTCAAGTTGACAGCTTTTCGAAACATAAAAACCTAACCATCTTCCAGGAAAAAATTCCTCTTCCTCTATATTTCATAAATGTGTAAAATACAACGTTATAAGGTTGTTGTCGTCGGTCATTGAGGCAGAGTTCTTGTTTTTCATTGGCGCCATTTATGACTAAGAATTCGACTTCTGCCACACCCCTGCATCACACCCGTTTATAGGGCAGACCCATTCATACATCCATTTATTCATCCACAGATCGTAATTTTGACCTGAACCAGAGAAGTACCCCCAGAGGTTTTGATTTGTCATAGGAACATGGTGGACTTTGTGACCCGACAGATTTCACGTGCATCAGTCACCATTTACAACACGGGGAGTTTTCGGCCTGATGGATTCGAACTCCCGTTCTCCCAAACGTAAGTTCAGCGCCTTGCCAACCAAGCTATCTGGCAGTCATAAGGTTATAAAAACACTGAATAAAAATATAAGCTTTTACATAATTAATTACTCCGGTCCGTAAATGTATGTTGCTTATTTATAACTACACAGCTGAATTTTTGAATGTATGGTTTTACCAGTAAAGACTGTTTAATAAACAACATCTTATATTGTCATGTGTTTGGTTAAGGACGCAAAACCTTTTTACAGAGTTCTCATATAATTCTACCCTTTCTATATTTTAAGAGAGAAAAAAATATGTAATTCAGCACCTTTTCAATTACCATACTTTTTTTCAGAAAACTTTCATAAGAATGCGATTTCAGTCTGTAAAGATTATTAATGAATTTTAATTAATTTTTGTTTACCAACAATGAAATTATTTAAAATCAGATAATTTTTCTGATTTTTTTATTCATTTCTATCACATTTTTTATAAATGTGTTTAGTAATGTTGAGAAAAGTGTAACATTTTTTTATTCTCCAATTACCAACTAGTATATCATCTATTAAAAAATAAAAGACATTGTTTTCAGCTAAAGTTTTCTTTTAATGTTTTCGCATACATGGAGTTAGCATATTCCGTTCCTTAAATGTGGAATAGACTCACGAAAACTAAATTAATTTATCATTTTTGAGTTCTTATTCTTTCTTCAGATATCAAGAAATAAATTTGCTTAAACTAAAAGAACTATTTTTATTTGTAATTAGTTATAATCACAAATTTTTATTTTTATATGGTCATAATGTTTTTAGAAATAGCAAAAATTTCATTTAAAAATGATATTTCACATCCAAAAGATTTGAACTAATTATTCAATACATCAAGAAAATTAATAAAATTTTATTATCAAATTTGTTATTTAAGGACAATTTAAACAAATTTGCATTTACTGAATATGTAATTTTAATTGAACATAAAATTTATTATTATTATTTTTTTTTAAATTATGTTACTGTTTTTAGTAATAAAATGCCATAAAAAGCCAAAAAAGACAGACTAAAAATGATGAACCGACTGTTTAGAACAAGGCTTTTCTATAAATAAATTAATGAAATGAAGGCTTGCAAAAGAGTAAATTGGAAAAATCTTCTTAAAAAAGTCAAGGCCCACCCTGGGCTGTCATGCCACCAATAATGATAATGATTTATTTGAAGTCGGAAAAATATTGAATTGCCAGGTATACAAATTTTTTAAAATATTTTGAAGTATGTGATCTTATATAACAAAATGCAAAATTTGAATAAAATTGGTCGAGAAATCAAAGTTCTCGAGGAAACACATTTTTAAATATATGACTCTTTAAAATTGAATAACACGGAAAATGTTCGACCGATGTCGTTCAAGTTTTGTATTCTGTCATTAAAAATTGCATACTTTAAAATAATATAAAAATATGTATAATTTATAAGTTAGAATTTTTTCGACTAATATTAAATAAAATAATCAAAAATAATAGAAAAATAAATAAATTTTCTTTTGTCGATTAAAATTATATTTGGATTATCTGTTAGAATTATCTATTAGAATTATCTTTGGATGAAAAAATTTTATAATTGGGTGAGAAAAATTTCTATTTGCTTAAAAAGTTCTCTAGCTATAACGATATACGCAAAAAGTGAAAACTTATCGGATCATATTTCCCAGATTTCGGCAAGCCCCCCCCCCCATGTTATGAGGGTCTAGAATCCAAATCCGTCGGGAAAAAAATGCATGTATGTTCAAAGAGAATATGCTTTTGGGTCTGATTGTGATGATACAACCATTTGACCCAGGTGGGACACCGGAGTCCCTTTTAAATATTGTATTTGAATATAAATATTGTATTTTTTAATTATTAAAAACAGTCTAATGGTTACTAAAAAAATTCGGAATTTTATTTGTACTAAAATATAAAATTCAAGAAAAGTAGTTTGAAATTTTTTTGTTCTTTCATATTTAAAAATATATCAATAATGGATTTTGTACATTAAAGATATTTTAATGTTGAATAACTGTTTCTTTTAGACTCTAAATAACGGCAAATCTAAATAACCTCTCTAAATAATAGAAAATAAGTACAAATTTGAAAAATGTTTGTTAGGAACTGAGTCGTGTTTCGAAGATTTTACCTTTAACGTAAAAAAAAAAAAGACATCGTTGTTTTATGCCGTATTTCATAACCATAAATTATTAAAATCCTAAATATAATATTTTCACAAATTTTGGCCTAAATTAATACGAAATAATGAAAAAAGTCTGAGAAATATGTTTAATAAAAATTCTGCGTCAAAGGGTTAAATGATCAAATATCTAACAACATTTCACGAAAATTAAATACGGAGCTTAACGGTATTTAATTTTTGTTAATAAAGTAAGTTCGTAAAGAAGTAAATTCGTAAATAAAGAAGTAAGCTTCACTGCCTAATTTAATTTTGAAAGAAAATATTTGAAAATTTCTCTTTAGTTTTTGAAAAAGCTGAAGTTTATTTCAAGCTTATTTGTATCCTTCAGTTATTCCTTGAAACTATAACGTGCAAGAGTACTTATTCACTCAACTCATAATTACAAAAATTCAATCACTATTGTACATGAATATGTCACATGTGTATGTCACATGTACACGTAAACAAAATCAATTTTATGGCTCGTGATTACAGATTACATGTAGATGATCACGTACTTTTTGATATTCGAAGTTCTAATTGCTTAATCTCAATTTCGTGATAGAAAGCTTAACAGATTTAAGAATGCATCTGTATTCTAGGACTAAAATTTCAAAGGTGAGTTTCGCTTATTTAGAATTGGGAAAAAGTTTATATCAAGAACAAATTTAACCCTTTGCTGTCGTTATGACAACTTTCAACTATTACTACAATCAATTTAGGTCAAAACAAGTGAAAAATATTATATTTAGCATTTGAATTTATTTATGGTTATGAAATACAGCATAAAACACTGGTATCTTTCTCTGCGTTAAAAGTAAAATCTTCCTAACAATAATTTCTCAAATTTGCCCTTATTTACAATTATTTAGATTTAAGAGGAACAATTATTTATCACTGAAATTTCTTTAATTTACAAAATCAAATATTGATAAATTTTTGAATATGAATGAAAGAAAATTCTTTTTTCAACTGCTTTCTTTGGTCTTTATATTTTAATACAAATATAATTCCGATTATCAAACAGAATTTTTTTTTAGTAATTATTAAACTTTTATATACTTTTGCTTGTAATTAGAGCGTAAGAAAAATATATATATATATTAAAGGGACACCGGTGTACCATCTGCGTCAAAGAGTAAAATCGAAAGGATTTGGAGATACGTACATAAAATTCAGAATAATATTTTACAAATTATGTTTAAGTGTAATAGCTTTTTTTTCCTTAAAATTTTTATTATTATAATTATCTTGCATATTCTGTTAGTTCAGCAAAAATTAATTCCGACCAGTTTGACAACTATGTATAAGTTTAATATGACCGTAAAGGGTTAAAATATGTACTACCCGAATTTTTTCTTAAATATTACTTATACTTTGTGTATGTTTCAGTTCCAAAATATGTTCAATATATGTCAGTGATTAAAAATATTGTTTTATTTCAACATACATGTTTCTTCACCCTTTTATTCAAAGGAAATAATCGATTCTGGAGTTCAACTTAAATTCAATTCTTAGACCAGTAGGATCCATATGTAATTTCAAGAAAGAATCATGAAAAGAAGAATTAGAAAGATCCTTAATGTTAAAAATGCGTTCAACCCCTTCAGGACCAGTGGCTGGAGAATGAAGCTCTTTCCCGCAAGTAATTGCGTATTAAGTACAAGATGTTATACGACAGAATCGTAATGAGATCGAGAATGAAGAGTTTTCCGGCAAACTCAAAGTAAATGCGTACTAAGTACATATATACAGGGGCCGTTCAAAAAGTACGTACATCCCGAAGGGGGGGGAGGGGTTTCGCTATTTTGTACGGTTTTGTACGATGGGGAGGGGGGGTGGTATTATACAAAGTACGTACTCTATAAGCATACACCAAATTTAAATTTGACTTTTTCCTACACACTCCTTAAATGAATATTTAATTTTATTTAAAACAGAATTATTTTAATTTTTATGAAAAAGGGGGGTAGACTAATAAAATGTACGTACTCTAAGGGGGGGGAGTAAGACCATATGTACGGTAACGTACGAAGGGGGGGGGAGGGGTTTAAAATTTCTCCATTTTTGTGTACGTACTTTTTGAACGGCCCCTACAAGATGTTATACGAGATAATCGTATTGAGATCCCGTTCGTGTAATTTCAGAAAGGCTCGTTTCATATCTGATATCGTGGATCGTGGAGGGAGAATCGCGTGATCACATGTATGGGATCGTGATCTTGAAGGGGGTAAAATTAGTTTTTAGCTTTGCGAAAATAAAAAATATGATTCACAAATTTAATAAACATGAAACATTGGCTGGATATAACTGTTTTAATTCATTTTAGGTCTCCATCCACAAGTTGTGGGGGGAAAAAAGCTGATAAAGGGCTCTTGGCACAGACACAGGTCGGCAAGAGAGCATTTTGATCTCCAAGAACAAAACTTGATAAATTAAAATTCAATAAACTAAGCTTCCTAATATGGACGAAACTGAAGGGCTACTTAATATTTGTTGAGAAAAGATCATCTTCTACACAAAGAAAAGTGGATTGAATGCCTGTTACATTAGTCCCATGAATAGCGTGCCCCAACTTCTTGATTTATGTGAGTATTTATGCTGTTTCTAATGACTCCTGGATAAGAAAGTGCGCTTTTTTGTTCAACCAGAGAGCACCACTAGGGTGAAAGTACGTCTTAGTTCAGAGACCCATGGATAGATGACAACACCATTCATTCGTGAGGCCACTTCCTCAGTTTAGACATAGATCTAAAGGGAAAGGAAAATTTCCCCAGATTCCTGTACCCATGGCACTGTTCAACGATCGACCTAATGCTCACGTATATCACATGTACTCGGTGCGTCTTAAGGAAGTTGGGAATCGAGCCCCGGCCCTTCCGGACCGGAGACCGATTCTCTAACCACTGGCAACCACGGCCTATATTTATGCTTGTATACCCTGCTTAGCTTTTCACACTGATGATTTTCAGAGATTTGGTACTTAAGTTAAATTTCTTTTCATATAGTTCGAAATATATGTACATGATAACATTTAGGCAGGTTCATTAGTTCTTTTTATTTTGTTACATTATTTTAACTTATCTTTTATCTAATCATCTATAAGACTGTCAAGTATAAAATTTGCAGAAAAAAAAGTTTGTCGATATTTTACAGATATAAGGAACTATTTCAGTCATCAATATGTGCTCTTATCTATGTCAGCAACAGGTTCTTCAAACAAGTGAGATAAAACCCTTTCGGTCAATGAATTCCTGGGGTCAATTTTGCTGCATTTGTTTTCGATAACAAAGTTGTCCAAATTTGGAAAGAAGTGAGGACTAGGTTTAGTGAGTATGGAAGATGATGTAGAAGTTCCGATTCCTGTATTTTTGCCCGTGTGGTTTGACAATGCCATGTAATAAGACAGGAAACGATCTGTTGATTAATATCTTTAGTTTTTGCATTTTTTGTGTAATTAATTGCAGTATAAGTCTATTGTGATCGATGAGCCAGGTTTTATAAAACCATAATGAATTACAGCTGCGCTAGAGCACCTAAAACTCACCATCAGCTTTTTTTTTTTTTTTTTTTTTTTTTTTTTTTTTTTTTTTTTTTTTTTTTTTTTTTTNTTTTTTTTTTTTTTTTTTTGTAAATATTACGTTTTGGAGTGTTTTATAGTGATTCATCCTTGTTTTACTAACACTTAGACATCCCGTTCTGCTTCCAATAAAATTAATTTTAAAAAATTGTTTTAATATTCGTAGAACTTATGCTAATTTCTTTAACAAGTGAGATATGTAACTTTTCAACAAGAGAAAAAGAACTGTAAACTATTAAGCCAAAATCAAATAATAAGCTATTAAAATTAATATATACAGACAGGTGGTGTAAGAACGAAGTAAATTAGAAGATGAGAACCGACCTGCATTTAGTGAAAAAAAAGCGTGGAAAATGAAAAGTCCTACCAATGAGTATCACTACCATATAATTCAGTGTTAATTTATAACTGAATGAGAAAAAAAAGTTAGCTAATTGAAAGCTAATAGTTAATCAAAATTATAAAGTTTTGTTAAAACGGAACATTAAGTGGACTGACATCAATTATTGTATAAGATAAATTAGTCTGCAATGCTAAAAAATAATTTTATGAGATCAATTAAATATAAAAATCATTTTTGTGAACCTATAAGTATTTTTAGGCTGTTAAAAAGTTTAAAGGTATTATTTATTCTCAACAATTAGGGTCGGTCTTATTATTCGCTTGTCAAAGTTATTTAAATATATATTTTAATTTATTCTTAGTTTCGTAATGCACAGACACACGGACATATAGATATATATACCTACCAGAGGCGTATCTATGGAAAGAAGCGCCTATGGCAAACCTCTTACTGGCGCCCTTACTAAAATATAAAAATTCTTTTTTTTTTTATCCAATTCAAAATAAAAGCATTGTTTGAAGTATTTAACTCTTTTGACAATATCACAAAAAGATTGAATTGAATTTTTTTAAAAAAAAAATTGATAAATAAATAAATATTAAATATAACAATAAAATTATCTCTTTTTAATTGTTATGCATTCACGTGTATTCGAAATCCTCATCGGTAAGAAATTAAAATACCTTTTTTATCATATTTATAGAAGATTCTATTGCGTTTTTTCAATTGTCAATAAAAATTCTAAGAAGTTGTTTAATTAAGCACAATTATATTTTAAAGTTTTACANTTGTTGAGAAGCAATGATAAGCTACATTTTCGAAAATTTTAAATGCATTTGAAATTATATATGTGGTTAAAAGACTTTTAGTAAAAGGACTTTGATGAAAATTTAATGGGAATTATTTAGGAAATTTTCTAAAATTAAAAATATTTTATTGGAATGTATCAAAAAGTTAGCAACGAGAGTAATAATTATTAAAAATTAAGCATTATTCTTTAAATTATGATTTTATAATTAAAATTTTGTTTTGGCCGAAATCGTCGTAAATATAACAGCAGAAAGGACAAAGATATTTTTTTCAGTTACTTATTTTAGTATTTAACGTGAATGTATTCATGAACAATTACAAATTATATTTAACCTGAATTGTTTGACGCTTGTCACCTACTTTGTTTTACAATTAACGGTTCCCTTTCATACTTCACTCTCCCAGTGACAAAAAGAGTCCCTCAAAAGACGATGTCTTCTTTTCGAGCCCACATGAAATGGTTAAATGGTTGTATACTTGATTTTAATTCCCCCTCTAACTAACTCTCTCTCTCTGTTATATATATATATATATAAATTTAAAAAAAAAACACTTAATAAAATTTTTAAGTTAAAAAATCGTTGATGTTGATCGATTTTGCGCCTTTTTGAAATAATGCGCCTATGGCATTCGCCATACTTGCCATACCCTAGATACGCCACTGATACCTACCTTTGAAAAATATCTCATTTATGCCTCAAAAATACCTCAATTTTTACGTAAAGTCTTAATGATATGTTACAATGTTACACAGATAAGTTAGGCCTAGCTAACCCTGAAAGCTATGTTACACCGCTAGGCTAGGCTTAAGTAGACTTTAATTGTATGTTACACGCCCTATTGGGCTTAGCTGGGCCTTAATTATATATTTTCTATCAAATTAGTCTCAGTTAGGCCTAATGATATGTTATACTCCTCAAATAGGCCTAAATGATATACGTTGCCTAATGGCCTAACGTTAGGCCTAATTAAGCCTGAATGCTATATAACACCGCTAAGTTAGGCTTAAGTAGACTTTAATGGTATGTTACACCACTCCATTAGGCTTAGCTAGGCTCTAACGGTATACTCTAGTAAATTAGGCTTGCTTAACTAAGCCTTAATGATATGTTACACTGAAAAGTTAGACCTAGCTAAGCCTAAATGCCCTACACAGACAAGTAAGGCCGAGTTAAGCCTGAATAATATGCAACACCACTAGGTTAGTCTTAAGTAGACTTTAATGGTATGTTACATCACTCCATTAGGCTTGGCTAGGTCTTAATTAAACACTCGATCAATTTATGCTTAACTAGGCCTGATTGCTATGTTACATACACAAGCTAGGCCTAGCTGAGCCTGAATGCCATTTAACATTGCTAGGCTTGTTGTTGTTGTTCATTTACGTCGCACTAGAGCTGCACAATGGGCTATTGGCGACGGTCTGGGAAACATCCGTGGAGGATGATCCGAAGACATGCCATCACAATTTTGATCCTCTGCAGAGGGGATGGCACCCCCGCTACGGTAGCCCGACGATCTGCACGCGAACGCTAGGCTTGGCTTAAGTAGACTTAAGTGGTATGTTAAACCACCCCATTAAGCTTAGCTTTTCTTTAATTACATATTTTCTATCATATTAGGCTTAGGTAGTGTTGAGGATTTATAATACCAGATGGCGCTGAGCGCAAACAATTTTTTTATTATTTTTTCTTAGTTTCAGTTTAGATTCAACCCACTGAACCACAATGAAATAAAATAATTTGAATCATTACAATTTGTGTAATTATTGTTGAATTCGAGTTATGGTGCTACACCGGCCGAAAAATAGGCCACCTGCATGAAATGTAAGTTAACATTTGTTTTGTTTTGGTCTCCCTTAAGTCGGTAATTTATTTTGATATTTTATTAATTAATTGTATTGTATTTATTAATTGTATTGTATTTATTATATTAACGTGCGAGCTGTTTATAATGGATGATTTATGGAAATGGAATGGATGGAAAAATTAAAGTCCAAAAGAGCTGTAATCAGACATCTGATTACAAAATTAATAAATAAAATTGGCAAATTGTTATTAGAAATACATCCTGATGATACTTTGTTTGATTATCTTAATCAGTTAAATGAAAAAAACGAAGCTTTAAAGGCTCTTGATTTGAAAATTGAAAATTATTTTGAAAACAGCGAGGAATTTGAAAGTGAAATCATACAAAGTCAAGAGTATCAAGATCGAGTAGTGGCTTATAAAGGCAAAATTGAAAGATATTTACTGAAATGCCAGACTACAAGACAGGAAGTAACGGTTAATAGTGGTAACAATAATTTACAAGAAAATATAACTTATGGAAATATCTCGCACGTTGCTAACGTTAAATTACCTAAATTGGAGATAAACAAGTTTTTTTGGTGATGCCTGTGAGTGGCACAGTTTTTGGAATAGCTATAACATAGCTAAACATAGTAATGAGAGTCTTAAAAAAATTGATATGGTAATGTAAAGAAGTTGGTTAGAATTTTATTTGACTCTGGTAGCCATCGCAGTTTTTTGAAACGTGATATTTGTAATGAGTTGAACCTCAGGACCATTAAAACTGAACGGTTGCATGTTTTCGGTTTTGGAGAAAAAATTTCCAAGGGGTGTTCTTATGATTTAGTGAAAGTGAATCTTCAGAACAAAAACGATAAAAAATTAAATGTGTGCATTGAAGCATTTGTAGTAGAAAAAATAACGTGTGGGAAAATAGCCGCACCCCATGAGAGAATTAAACAATTAGCAAGGAAAAATAATATTTTTCTTTCGGATACCGGAGAAATTGCTGATATAGACATTTTGATCGGCGCCGATTTCCTACATGACGTAATCTTTGATACGTCTTTGAGGCTGGGAAAAGGGCTCGTTGCAACCGATAGTTTATTTGGTTTTGTGGTTCAAGGGAGATTCATGAATAATTGCCAATTAAGTAGGATTGTAAACAATACTATAATATCTGATGTTGATTATTCTTTGTTTTGGAACCTTGAAGGATTAGGAATAAATACTATGAACGAAGAAAATGTTGATAATAAAAGTGAATTGTTAAAAGGTTTTAATTCTGATTTGCATTTTGAAAATAATAGGTATAGTGTGCGACTTCTCTGGAGACCAAATACAAAACATTTGTTAAATGATAACTTTGAGCTGGCTTCAGAGAGGTTTGACAAATTAAAAAGGAGATTTAAAAATGATAAATCCTTGTTTGAAGAATATAAAAAAAATTATAAAAACTTACGAAAATGAAGGGATAATTGAGAAAGTTAAAAACACTGATCCCCAAAATTATAAACAATGTTATTTACCACATAGGGCGGTTACAAGAAACGATAAACTAACTAGCAAATTAAGGATTGTATTTGACGGTTCCGCGCATAAAAAATATGAATTGTCTCTTAACGATTATTTGTATATTGGGCCAAATTTATACCCAGATATATATGAACTTATGCTAGCGTTTCGGGAAAACAAGATTGCTTTTATAGGGGACGTTCAACAAGCTTTCTTACAAATAGGGATTAATGTAGAAGATCGAGATGCCACAAGATTTCTTTGGTCAGATGACCCCGATAATGATTCGTCTACACTACAGTAATTTATAGATTTTGCCGCGTACTATTTGGTATCAACTGTAGCCCTTTTCTCTTAGCGGCTACTATTAAAGAGCATATTAAAAAGTTTGCAAAATCAAAGCCTCTTGCGTATGAATTACTAAATGAAAGGGTATATGTCGATGACGTCATAGGGGGAAGTGACAGTACAGATACAGCATTTCAAATAAGTTCTGATTGTGTTGAAATATTTCGGGATTCGGGCATGGTATTGAGAAAGTTTCAAACAAATGATAAAAAATTACGTGAATTATGGAAGAATGCAGGTATAGATGTTCAGAATGAAAAGGAATCGTTAGGTCAATCAGGCTTTCCATTTAAAGTTTTGGGAGTTTGTTGGGATCCTAAAAGAGATTTATTTTACTTTGAGTTCAAATATCTGTTAAAATTGATAGACACAGGGCAAATAACAAAACGATTTATTTTGAAAATCATTGGGCGTATTTTTGATCCAGTAGGATTTTTGGGATCCTTTACAATGCTTCTAAAATCTCTAGTTCAAAGCATTTGGAAAAGCGGATTGGAGTGGGATCAAGAGCTACCCTTAGATATGGAAAATCAGTGGCGCGAAATATGTAAACAATTCGGTGAACTTAATGATTTGAAAATACCGCGTTATTATTTTTTCGAAGCAGGTAACAAAGAAATTATAAGTTCACAGTTACATATCTTCTCTGACGCCAGCTTAAAGGGTTATGGTACAGTTGCATATATCAGATCAGAAACTACTAATGATGGGCATATTTCTACATGATTTGTTTCAGCTAAAAGTAGAATTGCGCCCCTCAAAATGATTACATTACCACGACTTGAGCTATTAGGTGCCCTCCTCTCTACTAGATTATTTCGAACTATTACTAGAGCCATAAAAATTCCGTGTGGCAGTTTCTTTTGGTGCGATTCCTCTATTGTGTGTTGTTGGGTAAAAACTCCTGCCATTCGTTTTAAACAATTTGTGCGTCACCGATTGGAAGAAATTCAAGAGATTACTCAACCTAAGGACTGGTTCCACTGCCGATCTTATTAGTAGAGGTGCTTCCATGAGTATATTGAAGAATTCCGACATTTGGTGGAAGGGTCCACCTTGGTTGTCCCTTCCGACCGAAATGTGGCCAGAACTGAAACTCTTCAAAGAAAATGATGAACACATTGAGTATCGTAAAAATGAAATCACCGTTATGAAATGTGTAGATGGTGAAGAACTTGAGTTGATAAATATCGCTAACTTTAGCAACCTCGAAAAAAGTTGTTAGAATCATAGCGTGGGTAAAGCGATATTTGAACTGTTTAAAGAAAGTTAAACCAATATGGACACTTTGACTGCAGAAGAGCTCCGAAATTCTGAAGATATACTAGTAAAGCTTACTCAAGCAAAATTCTTTGAAAGTGAGATACGAGCTCTCCAATCTAGTTTGCTTATTCCAGCTTCTTCTATTTTCATTTTAGCTCCTTATCTTGATGAAAAAGGTATCCTGAGAATCACAGGAAGATTGGACGAAGGAGATTATTCTTTTGATGAGAAAAAGCCTATAATCATACCAAGACAGTCTAAATTTGCAGAGTTGCTTGTCAAGCGAGAACACGAAAATGTATTTCATTCTGGAGTAGAGAGCACTCTAGTAGAAATTAGGAGAAGATTTTGGGTGCCTAAAGGAAGACAATTAGTATAAAAGGTTGTCTCAAAATGTTTGATTTGTCGCAGATATACAGCCAAGCCTTCTACCCAAATGACTGGACAGCTTCCAAAAGATCGAATTAGTGAAACTCCTGCTTTTACCGTATGCGGAATTGATTTTGCCGGATCAATCTACATCAAGGGTGAAAATGGAATAGAGAAATCATATATATAGCCTTGTTCACATGTGCAGTCACGAGAGCAATACATCTTGAATTAGTCACAGACATGTCTACTTCAACTTTTCTGCTCGCATTCAGAAGATTTCTCTCTAGAAGAGGTGGTTGTCATACAATCTACTCCGACAACGCCAAGACTTTTAAATGTACCGATAAAGAGCTTCATAGACTATTTGATATTTTGGAAAATTCAGAATTTAAAAACTTTCTTGCTGCTAAAAGAATATCCTGGAAATTCATCGTCCAACTTGCCCCTTGGTGGGGAGGATTTTATGAAAGATTGGTAAAAAGTGTCAAAGAGCCTCTAAAGAAAATACTTCGAAAAGCTCTTTTAAATTTTGAAGAGATGACCACTATATTGACTAAAATCGAAACCATCGTTAATCTTCGACCCTTGTCCTACGTCACTGACGAAATTGGTGAACCGGAAATTCTTACCCCATCACAATTTTTAACCCCTGGTAAAGAAAAGGCAGAGTATCCAGCCCATTTCATAGAAACCATCCATAGAGAATCCACCAAAAAGATTCTTATAAAAAGAAAAGAATACCAAGCTACATTATTGGCTAATTTATGGAAGCGCTGGGGGGAGCGCTATTTGTTTAATTTGAGATCTGCATACAATTTTACTTCTCCTAACCTAACAAAATGTTTGAAAGTGGGAGATGTGGTTTTGATGAAGGGCACCACAAAATCAAAACTATTATGGGACATAGGTATTATAACAAAAGTATTTCAAGGGCGTGATGGACTTGTAAGATCTTGCCTTATTCGCAAATTCAACGGCGAATATAAACGCCCAGTACAACTTATTTATCCTTTAGAACTCAATGACTGAAATGAACAATGATAAACTTTAATAGTTTATGTTTTTTTTAAATTTTCTTTCAAGTGAATATTTGCATCTCATTTCAAATTTATTTGCATTTAAATGTTATTGTTTTTAATATGTTTAAGTTATTTTTGTCTAATTTTTATGTTTAAAATTTTAGTGAACTCAGAGGAGTTCAAGTGGGGAGTGTTGAGGATTTATAATACCAGATGGCGCTGAGCGCAAACAATTTTTATTATTTTTTTTCTAAGTTTCTGTTTAGATTCAACTCACTGAACCACAATGAAATAAAATAATTTGAATCATTACAATTTGTGTAATTATTGTTGAATTCGAGTTAGGTAGGAATGGATTATATATGGCTTAACTAGGTCTTAATGTGTTACTCTCCCTCAATAGGTCAAAACGAAATGTTACACTGACAAGTTAGGTCCAGGCTAACCTGAATGATATGCAACACAGCTTGGTTAGGCTTAAGTAGATTTTACTGGCATGTTTAATGCGCCAACATGTTAAGCTTCGCTAGACCTTAATAATATATTGCACCACTAATTTAGGCTTAGCTAGCTAGGCTTAATGGTATGTTACACCACTGTTAGGCCTCGCTAAGCCTTAGTGATGTTACACTGAAAAATCAGACCCTTGGATCAAGCACGTAGGTATAGTTTTTTTTATGGGGGGTGTTTTGTGATTGAGGAATTTATTAACTAGAAGTAATTTAATTAAACCAGTTACATACATACAAGTAATCTCATTTCGGTTAATTTTGATAAAATAATCTAATATAGAAATTTTCACCGTAAGCTTCATTTAAAACTAAAAATCACAACCAGTGATCTAAATGAGATCAAAATAAAGGCAAGACATAAACGTCGTTGATCGCTTCCCTTCGATTGGGAGATAAGAGAAATTCAAATAAAAGAACATTAAAACAAAACCACCGTTATTGTCAAAAATTCACGTATAAAATATCAATAAAAATTCATCTGTTCACCGCAAATTATAATATGTGCAGCCAAAATAATATATAAAAAAATGAATTCTTTACGAAGTAGAATATATGGGTAATTTTCAGAAAATACGACACATAGGAAATTTTTTTTTTTTATTTTTAACCCTTTGGATTGGATTACTATATTTTTTTTTAAAAAAATACTAGTTTATTAAGGTAACTCTAATTAATACCTTATAGAGAGCAATGTACAATAGTTAGCAAGCATTTAGCAGTTTGCAATTATTCCTTGGCTTCAAGTGCCAGAAAAATTACAATTTGTAATTTTATAGCTTTTACTTCCATGTTCCATTTCATTTTTAGTTGGTCTTTGTGCTATTAATCACAAGACTATATTAAACAGCTCAGATTGAATAATATAGTTTATATTAATTATTTAGAGAACGCAGGAAAATGACAATGTGTAAAATCATTCCAAAAAGCTAATAATAATGGCGTTAAACAAACTTTAAAAAAAATTGTCATTTTATTCTATATCCGCACGGATTTGTACCGCCACCTAGTATAACTTGCAACACTGAGAAAAAAAGTGTGTGTGGAAGCAGAGCTGTAACGAGCTACAAAAAAGCTATCTTCCAAATAATAAGAAATAAATATTGTGCATAAAATTACAGTCCACTTCTTTCTTTTATTGAGCGAGCTTTTATTTACCTGAGCGTCGACATGAGTGGTCCGCTCACCAGAAGGAACAATCAGTAAAATTAAAATAATTAACAAAAAGAGTTTCGTTTCGAGTTCCAAGAGATAACCATTGTGGACAGTGTTTCGAGAAAACTGTGGATTCGTGCTTTCCCATTCAAAGTAGGATTGTTTTGATTTTTTAATAAAATACTTTAATTTACCATGTTTAAGAATTGTAAAAAAGATGATTTAAGGCTTATTGCCTGTGAACTAGATCTAGAGATTAGTGATGATATGACTGTGGTAAACTTAATTGATATAATTAAAAGTTGTGAAAAATATAAAACTGACTCTGAAATTGTTAGTGATCTTGTAAATTTAGTAGTAGAAGAGCGCAAGTCTGAAGAATCAAAACAATTAAAGTTAGAGAATTTAAAGCTCGAGAGAGCGAAAACTGAACTAGAAATTGCACGTATTCGTGCTGAGCCAAAGGAGCTCGAGAGAACAAAAACTGAATTAGAAATTGCACGCATTCGTTCTGAGCCGAAAGAGAATAATATAGAGCTAATTGAATC